>NC_048218.1:118988206-118988541 GCF_002007445.2 Ailuropoda melanoleuca | reverse complement strand
TGAGCCCCACATTGGGCTCCTCCGCTGGGAGCCTGCTTCTTCCTCTCCCACTCCCCCTGCTTGTGTTCCCTCTCTCGCTGGCTGTCTCTCTCTGTCAAATAAATAAATAAAATCTTAAAAAAAAAAAAAAGAAAGAAAGAAAACAAAACCGAAATTAAAAAAGTGTAATCATCCAAGAATTGCCTTGAGTGCTTTTGCATTTTTTTTCCAAATGCCAAGGAGTACATAATCCCTATAAATTACAGTACCATCCAATAGGGCAACCACAAGCTCTGTGTGGCTATGGAGGACATAAAATATGGTTCATATGAATTGAGATGATCTGTACATTTAAG
>NC_048218.1:118887974-118988106 GCF_002007445.2 Ailuropoda melanoleuca | reverse complement strand
TGGTTGTTAGTCTCAAAGATAACGTCACTTCGGCCTCCTCGGTGTCTGGACAATGTGAGCGCGAACATGTGCCGCTGCCGCTGGGGTCCCAGCTCAGCCCCTGGCAGGCATCCCACCGCAGTCATCCTGGAAACCAAACCCTGCCAGGGCTTTTGGCAATACTTTCCTCTCCGCCTAAGTGGAGAGGCAAGTCCTCTATTCATTGCCACTCGTGCTGAGAGAGACTTCTCCCCAGGCCCTACATTAGGCTAACTCTGGGGTCCCCCCAGACCATCCCTACTTGCCTTGACCTCTAGGAACCTGTTGGCCTGCAAGTTTTGCAAGCTCTCTGAGCCAGTGTCCTCATCTGGCAAGTGGAGGAAAACACCGTTTACCTAATAGGAGCGTGTGAGGCTAAAATACGTATGAATTACTTGGCTTGCAGTAGGTCCTTGGTACTTTGTGTCTCTAGAAATCAGTCCTCCTCCCTGTACAGGAAGAATCACCATAAGCTAGGCTTTTTGAAGTAAACTACCCTGCTCGATGCAAGCTCCCACTGCAACATCCAATAATGATGGAACAGATTCGCCTCCATGCCCTTCTGCGGGTCCAGCCCCGTCAGCATTTTCTCTAAGTGCATCTCCAAGCGCTGTGCCTCGTCAATAAAAATATTACATCACTGTGCAGTGATGAAGGAGAATAACCTCAGGTTACATGGAAGCTGAGAAGAAGCATCTCATTTCCACAGTTCTTCTGTCCAACATAGTGACCGCAAACACATTGCCGTGCAAAGCTGCGTAACTATAATAATGAGTATTACATAATTGGAAACAATTATACTTTAATATAGGAACACAGGAGGGGGAGTGAGCCATGTAAAACTTCTGGCATGTGTGTTCTAAAAATTAAGTCGTGCTACCTTCGAGTCACACGTTATAAGTTTGGTCTCTTCACCGGCGTTGCAACCTTGCCAAAGGCGAGAACCCTTTCCAACATCTGGGAGTTTCCTTCAGCATCTTCCACTTCGGTTGGCAAACAGTTGTTGCCTAATTAACATTTGTTACTTGGCTGATTGATCGATGCATTAAAAACAACAAAATTCTTTGTCTCGAGGCTTCCAAGGTGGAAATAAAGGGGGCACGCTTTTCCTGAATTCCTGGAGGCCATGACCTCAAGCGCTAAGACTGTGGGGTCACTTTTGTGTGACAGCCCTTCCAAAGGGCCCCCTGGCTCAGGACCGAAGGAAGCCCCCTGGTAGGGGGGACTGGGAACCAGGCACCTCACTCTGACCCTCTTGCAGGTACGGATTCACCTCCCTGCCTTTCTTCTCCACCAAGTGCGTAAGCTCCATGTGTCGAGACTGCTTAACAAAGCTCAGAGCCATGTGCCATAAATGGAGTCTGCGGAACAGACAAGCCCAGGGTAGTTAGTGGGGACTGGTCACAGAAGTTCCCAAGAGCATCAAGGAAATTCCAAAAATCCCAGGAGCTGTGATGAGGAAAGAGCAGAGGCAGATTTTGGGTGTCGGGAATATGGGTTTAGTCACAGGACACCCCCTGGGGCCTGGTAAAGACATCACTTGGCCTGGAATAACGAGCTGAATCGGCCTGGGTTCCACGAGCGGTCAACATGGCAAAAGCCCCACAGGGCTGTGTCCAAGCGAGGCCAGCAGCGGTCCTATTCCTCGGGGCCTCACCTTCCCAGGCCCCCAGGTCTCATGTGCCTAACCAAGTCCAGCGTTGCCGGCTACAGAAGGAGGGCTCTCTGGAGACCATGCTGGGTAGAGATGGAGAGGGAGGGAGAGCACAGGGGGCCCACAGAGGCTGTCTTTTCTATCCCATGTGTGCACACTGGAGTGACTTCTGACCCCCAAGTGCTGTGGCTGACAGAGCCCACTTGGCCACACTGGGGGTAGGCTAGAAGCACCCGCTCGCCCAGGCCAGCAGCTACCCTGCCAATGACCGAGAGGAGGGAGCCTAGAAACACCTTAACTGTCACCCTCAGGTGGGGTCACTCTGAATTGCATGAACTACACCAGCTTCCAGAGTTCTCCAATGGGATTAAGCACCCATGGTTGGTGGGGACACCCCCCAAAATAAACTGCCCGCTCTCAAATGCCTGATGCACATTCCATTTCTGCAGCTTAGCACAAGGGACACCTTCCACGTCGACAGATGCCACACGGCCACATGGCCAATGGTGAGGAACAGGGGAAGGTGCCGGTCGTCTGTCACCGAACCTACAGGACGTGCATGTGAGAATCAGACTCTGGAATGCGACAGGAGCTCCCCACCTTCCTGCCCTCTCCAGGGGGCCGCAGGCATGGAAACGCACCCCATTTCCTCGTGAAGCATGCCAGGCCATGGAAGCCCTCCAGAAGTCCTCATTGTCCCTCACGCCCACCTTAACGCTGTTTTTAGTTCCTTACTAAGTGAAGGAGAAATCCATGGAACTATCTCCTTGACAGGAATGTAGCGACAAAAGCAGGATCAGCAGAACAGCCATGAGAAAGACCCATGGCGGACTCCAAAATGGCACGGAGGCTAGTGAGGTGCCCACAGACCAAGCCAGACCAGCGGCTGGAGAGGGCCTGCAGGGTCCCAGGCAGGCCGCACGGAGGGCAAGTTCTGAGGGCCCAGGGTCAGCGTGGAGCTCTGGGCCCATGCATCGTGGGCATGCAGCTCAGGTGACAGAGTGTCTGGACGACTTCCTCGTTTACAAGAACCATCATGACAACGGCCTTGAGAGGGCTGCTTGGTGGAGCCGGAATAGCAGAGGCCTCCAGATTGGCGGGACGGCCGGGGCCACACACTGTCCGCAAGAAACTGCAGGCTTCAGAGGTGACCTAACATAGGAAGAATCTCCCAGGAGATGGGTTTTTTTTTTTATGTTTCATTGCCACTATCCCACCGACTTAGTTGTTCACCCCTGTTCTTGTAAAATTAACTACTGTTTGAACTTTCCTTCCTGCTTTGCCTCTCTGGCCAGACTGTTTCACCCAACACGTTTTGTGGGGAGTGGAGGAGTGAAAGCTCGCCTACCTTCTTAGATCCATTAGGCCTTTTCTTCATGAAGAGAATCTGTCTTTATCATCCTTGATGTTCAGATATTGATGGGCCTCTTCATTATGAAACATACATAATTTTAATTCCGCAGTGCGTTCCAATCGACTAATTTATCTATTTTCTTTTTCATTAAGTCATGGATTAAATCATTCCTCCAGGTATGCTGAGACATCTCTCCCTCAACGGCGTGGCTCCTGTCTGCTTCTGGGTTCCCGATTCTGTTGCCTGGCCTGAACGGAGGAGGGAGTCAGTAAAACCCAGGGGAAGGGCTGCGCAAGACACATCATATTTCTAGTACATGCCATTCCCTCCTCCTGGTTGAATGATGCCCATACAGAAGTAGGACCTTCCATGCCCACTGGGGGAGACACAGAACGACATACAACTTTAATTAGCACAGACGTCCAAACAGCCCCAAGTGCCCTGGAGTCTTTCCTGGACCGCTGGGCAAGCACGTGGCTCAGGAGGAGGGAAGGACAGGAAAGGCAGGGGACACCAGGAGCCCCAGCTTTGGATAAGTCTCCAGATCACGCAGAGGGGGAGAGTTTCAAAGAGCAAGCCCATCGGTTGATGTCCCCTGGAGATCTTTTATCATTTTTTCTATCTCATCGGCTCTTATAACCAATGAATACTCCTTCCTGAACTTATGATTCGGGATATCCATCTATCTTCCAGGGAGAAGGTTTAAATCGGACTTGTGTCTGTTTAAAATCACACTGACAAGCCTTAATTCATTTCTTTATGTCTACCTGAAAGAGAAATTCTCTATTACCTCAAAGATATGAAGTCCCTAGGTTGATTGTGACTTCGACGGCTCTGAGACAGGTCAGTGCCTGTGACTGAGAGATGTGTCAGAAGCCCCTTTATCCTCATCCATTTCGGCATTTTAGAACCCAAATCAGGAACGTGTGATGCTGTGCCTGATTTCTTTCTATTTCTCAAAACGAACCCAGGGCACTTTTTTTGGAGAATGTTGGAGGAACGTGATTCCAGCTTGTCTCCTGAGAGAGCAATTTTGCTCTGGGACTGCTTCGGAGATGAAGGCGGACCTGTGCCATTCCCACGGATTGCATTCTATCATCTGCAAGCAGACAAGTTAGGTAAACCTGCGGACCACCAGGGCTGGGGGTTCTATTTGAGTTTTGCCTAACCTCTGAAAAATGATTACATTAGCGCATTCATTTAAAAATCATTTGATTCCTAAGTTTGTAATAAATTACACAATTCTGGAAAAAGCACAGGGACACTCCCACTGCCTAGTTGGCTAAAGGAGGAAAAATCCCTTCTCAAATTACTATTTTAGGGTAAAGGTTCCAACTGGATCTATAACTTTTTGCAAAGCTTAGAGTGACATTCTGCATTTTTCACCCATAAATATTTTGGAAGCTCTCACCCATTTCCCAACAGCTTATGGCACACCAGTTAGAACTGCCAATTCTGAGCACAGGTGCAATCTAAAACCAGGTTTTACCTGGATCTAGGCAGTATATAATTCAACCTTTTACATAAATTCATGAATTAAAATAGGCATATGTTTCCTGGTATCTACATCTGTACCTAGTCTTGCAAAAACTCTGGTGACAATATATTCATTACTTGTGTGCCTCCAATCTCCACTGTAAAATTCCTTAAGAAAATCTGGTAAGCTTCCCTCTTCTGTGAAAGATATAGAAGTTATTGTTTAAATTCGAGTTAATATTCATTTATCACCATATCCAAAGAGTGACTCTCATTGCCTCTCTAGACTCCCCAGAGTTTCAGTATGGATAACCGAACAAAACAGATTTCCAAAGAAATTATAGCAACTATAAAATAAGTTTTACGGAAAAACTCAAAGTGAAAAGCCATCTCCTGACAGTGGGAACTACTTAAGGAACAAATGCTATAAACCTACTTCTGACCGGCATCTAGCAATAAGTTGATGAAGAGGTGACCTTATCACCTTTTGAAAATCAGAAAAAGGGGTCATCAACATTAGGAAATACTGTTTAGGAGAATATTCAAGTCATGATTCCATGATATAAGACTCTAGAATTTAAGAAGTACTTAATACTTGAGTGGAATGTTACTCTAAAACACAATTGTAGGGGCGCCTGGGTGGCACAGCAGTTAAGCGTCTGCCTTTGGCTCAGGGTGTGATCCTGGCGTTGCGGGATCGAGCCCCACATCAGGCTCCTCTGCTATGAGCCTGCTTCTTCCTCTCCCACTCCCCCTGCTTGTGTTCCCTCTCTCGCTGGCTGTCTCTATCTCTGTCAAATAAATAAATAAAATCTTTAAAAAAAAACACACACAATTGTAAATAATCCAGCTAAGAAGCAAAAAGATTCTAAACAATAAAATTGTAATAAGTACATCAGGAAATCTCCAACGAGCTCAGATTTTTAGATGATATGTTGTAAAGATGAGTTGACATCCTAGATAATATTGAAACATCCACTGAATATTCTTTGAGGTTGGGACTGATGCTATGGTTTTGCAATTATATATTTCCAGAATTGTAGTTTCAAGTTGAAACAAGGCCCATGGTTTCAAAGACTGTCTTGTCTTAGATGATAATCCTGCCCAAATTTCCTTGTCTTAGAACATTCACCGACCCCACATTCAACCCATACTGAATAAAATTTCGAATTTTAAGAACCTTGCTCAATGTAGACACTATCCCTGGTCCATATTCCCTGGTTCCTGGTACCAGTTCTGTGCAGCCTCCCCTAGGGACTGTGTGCTTTGATGCCAACAGCTCACACCCATGACATTCTGGGGGAAACTGTCTTCAAACCACCAGATTTCCTATCTCTGTAGCTGGAAGTGTCTGGGCATTCACAGATCCAGAGACTGACTGAAAATGAAATATGAAAGCTCTTGACACTCAGGGCAGGACTCTTTCTGGAGTGCAATTTAGGGAGTTCTTCTGTGGAAGCACACTAAGAACCAGGCTACAAGTGTACCGTGGCTTGGCACCCTTCCACTCCCTGTCCTGCTTCACCCACTTCCTTACTAGTTTCCCCTGGGACTTTGCTCTTAAGAAATTGACTATACTGGCATCTCTGACTTAGGATTGACTTCTGGGAAACCCAGCCTAACATATTTGGTATGCTAACTCTCATTCAAATTCAGCCAGCTAGAGAAATGAAAGACAGAAAATAATTCAAATAGTACCAACATCAGATGTGCTTTTGTCTTCAAGATTTTTCTTTCTACACTATGGTTACTTTTCTAAATAGACAGACTTGTTAACGTTCTATGATACTGCTGCTATTTCCTTTTAGCTGTAATTCTTCCATGGAATGGGCAATGCATCCAGGATCAACCAACCACTTTGCTTTGGACAATCAACTAGAAATTTAGAATGTCTTCTTGCACAACGTCATAAATATTAGAAGATGCAACAGATAATCTTCTATTGTATAAACATAATCAGAAATTTTTTTAGTGTTAATCCCAATGAACACGTGAGTAAGATTGGTAACTAAGCAAACATTATACTAAATCTTCAAGTTTCTTCATATTTAGAATGTTTTTTCAAATTAATCAAAATCATAAATATATATGACTTGAAGAAAGTCACCTATAATTAATTTTAGTACTGGGAACAGCAAATCACCAAGAAAATAATAATGCCCATGAAAATTAAATAAAATGACATTTCTCCTTCCAATAATCAATAAAAATGTGCAGAGCCTTGACATACTGTGAATAAGCAGACGTTAGTTTGAAATAGACAAAATATGTGTTCTCCTGCATTTCTCTGTCAGTGTTAGAATCAGAAATGTTTTTCTTCTTTATCAAAGACTGAAGTTTTTAGGCTCATGCAATAATTGTAGACCCCACAGACATACCCTAAGCAATTGAGAAGCTTATGAACTGTCAGTGATACCATGGAAAACTATATAAGATTCTCAGGTATAGGGGAATCATCCATTCCTAACAGGACTGAAAGAGAGAAACTCACATTTATGGAGTACCTATGGTATGCTACATGCTTTTACATTACTATTTCATTATTGAGTCCTCACATAACTTTGGGAGGGAATTCTGACCAGTCCTATTTTTACTGATATCTGAGAAGATGTCCAGGATGACAAGGTCATCATGTGGTCAGTATGTGCCACAGGTGCAACCCAGATCCTGGCATATACAATACAGGCCATTCTTTCCAATTCATGGAAACCCTATAAGCTAAGTACTATTGTATTCTAATTTTAGAAATAAGGAAATGCCCTTCAACAGATGACTGGATTAAGAAGATGTGGTCCATATATACAATGGAATATTACTCAGCCATCAAAAAGAATGATTTCTCAACATTTGCTGCAACATGGACGGCACTGGAGGAGATAATGCTAAGTGAAATAAGTCAAGCAGAGGAAGACAATTTTCATATGATTTCTCTCATCTATGGAACATAAGAACTAGGAAGATCTGTAGGAGAAGAAAGGGAAGAAGAAAGGAGGGGTAAACAGAAGGGGGAATGAACCACGAGAGACTATGGACTCTTTAAACAAACTGAGGGCTTCAGAGGGGGGGCAGAATGAGATAAGCTGCTGATGGGTATTAAGGCGGGCACGTATTGCATGGTGCACTGGGTGTTATATGCAAGTAATGAATCATGGAACTTTACATCAAGAACTGGGGATGTGCTGTATGATGACTAACAAAATATAATAAAAAAATTATTTAAAAAAATAAGGAAAATGAGGCACATAGGGCTCAAGGCTAAATAGCCTGGAGGCAACAGAGCAGGTTCGGAACTAAGACTGCCTTTTGAGTATTAACCATGATATCTTCCCACTTAGTCAGACTTTGGGTTCAAGATGGTGAACCGAGCACATGTGTATGCCTTCATTCTGTCCTATGAGCCTATTCAAATGATGTTGCTCATTACAAGTCTTTATTGCTCTTTTCTTTTTTAGCTATGGTAACTATTCTTTCGATAGAAACTTAAAAAAAAAAATAGAAATAGAACCCTAAAAGTTATCATGGAAACCATCAAAACAAGACAAATCAAGAAGTGTTAGAAGTGTGATCTCTTGTAAATGGGGTTTGCAGGTAGAGATACAGAATGATAACACTGACTTTTCATCGTACATAGTTTGAATTTTTGCTACTGTGAGTAAATTCTGTGGTTTTTTTTCACTTAGAGAAAAAAAAGGAGGAATGAAAACCAAAGAAATAGAAGGACAGAAAGAAAAGGAAACATTCATGAATTTCCACACCATGGAATATTATGCAGCTGTGTAAAAGATGGAGGCAGATTTACTGTCCTGGCATGGAAAAATCCCGAAGACAAAGAAAGAAAGAAAGAAAGAAAGAAAGAAAGAAAGAAAGAAAGAAGAAAAGAAAGAAAGAAAAGAAAAAAAAGAAAAGAAAAGAAAAGAAAAGAAAAGAAAAGAAAAGAAAAGAAAGGAAAAGAAAAAGAAATCCAGGTGCAAAACAATGCATGTATTATGGAGTTACTTGTGTAATACAAAATTGTCAGTATGTGTATATGCCTAGAAAAATGTGGAGAAAGATGTACACCAAATCTATTTCACCTTTGAGGAGTAGAATTGAATTAGATAGAATTGGAGAGGAGGATTTACTCACTGCTCATTAGATGTGAACAGCTCTAAACAGTGTCTGCCTCCATACTGTATACTCCTAGACTACTTTTTACAGTAAACTTGATTTATATGGATAGGGTTTTTTGTTTTTGTTTGGGTGTTTTGTTCAGAATGCTTAGAAATGAGTAAGAGCCTGGGCCAGCAAAGTCCTCTGAGAAGCAAACACCAAGACATCAGGAGCGCAAGTGGTCTGCTGCAGGCGAGGCTGGCGTAACATAAGAGGGGAATGGACTGGAACTGGACAGCGAGACTTCAGACAACCAGGTAGATCTTTTCCCAGTGTCAGAGAGAGAGGAGGAAGGAGGATTAGGCAAGGGGGCTTCAGACCACAAGGCAGATCTGATAACCCCATAACCAATCCAATGGGAACTTGGGATACAAACTCTCAAGCGGCCACCTAGGAAGAGGTGGTCCTGGCAGGAAACAGAGGTTGATCCCCAAGGTGCCAGCAGGTGGAAGCTGTGACCTACCTTGCAGCTGAACAGCAAGTTCTTTCTCAAGGGGCCCCAGCCTAGGCGCCTTCAGAGCTGCCATAAACACGAGTACTCCCTTAGGAGCCCCCCTGTCAGGAGCCACCTCCCACATAGGTAGGCACCCAGAGCCAACATCTAGGCCACACTCTCGGGTGAGTGCTAGTGCAGGCTAGTGGCCTGGGCTGCTTTCAGCTTCGGCTTTATCTCTTTACAACAAAAAAATCAAAACTCTTCATGGACAGATATTTCCTTTCCAGTGTCTTATCCTAGTACCTCCTAGTACCTCCCAGGGCATCTGTTCATTGATGAGGTGGGGAGATAGTAAAAAGCCAGAGACTCTTTCATTCTTAGGGCAAAGGAAACTTTTCCTTTAAAAAATCCTGAAAATCCTGAGCTAAAACTCTAGCACCAGTGCAGTGCAATGCACTCAAAGTTTTCAAAATCCTGTGATGGACGACAGCGATGAAACCATATTAGGATGCTTCTCAGGACCTGTCTCCCTCTCTTTAAAAGATTACACGGCACTTTTCCTCCCTCACGTCTTGGTCAAGAATAGCAAATTCAGGAACATTTTCTCATTCCTATCACTCTCCATCAATATCAGACTTTCACCTATCTACATATTTTTATGGATCAATTTTTTCCATTCATCTCCAGAATATATAATCAAAGTTTATTGACTTCTTTTCTCCAGAGAAAAAGGAAGAAGAAAGAAAGGAAGAAAGAGAGAAAGGAAGGAAGGATGGAAGGAAGGAAGGAATAGTATTCTCTTGCTTTTGCTAGTTGAGGGGCTCAATTCTTGGTGGGACACCATCTCTTGAGTCTACTCAGCAATTCAACTTCGCAAACATACTTCTTTAAGGGAATCAAAAGCATGCTCATTCTGGCCCACAAACAAGACAAGCTGTCTCTTTCATAAAGACAAATCCATGTTTTAGTTTTACATAGTTAGTATATTACATGTCATCATAAACTCTAGCCTTATTACCTCATTTTTATTCTAACCTGAAAGAGTGAAAACCCACATTAACCAAAGGTGCTTGGAAAATAAGGAGACTCAAAATCCTGTCATTCTAAAAACAAAAACAAAAAACAAAAAAAACCCCGCTAAACTATAGCTATTCACATCGTTCAGGTAGATAATGTTCACATCAGCATTATGGGCCCTTTGGTTGACTAGATGTGCTTTGGGCCAGAGTTGTTTCTCAAGGGTGATGAAGTAAATGAATACTTCCCTTAGGGGAAAAAAAAAAAGAAAGAAAGGAAAGGAAAGGGAAAGGAAAGGAAAGGAAAGGAAAGGAAAGGAAAGGAAAGGAAAGAAAAGAGGAAAGGAAAGGAAAGGAAAGGAAAAAAAAAGAAGAAAAGAAAAGAAAAGAAAAGAAAAGAAAAGAAAAGAAAAGAAAAGAAAGCATATAATTCCCCAAGGTAACAGCACTTGGTCATTCAACAAATATTTATTGGGTCCTTACTATAAGCCAAGAAATGTTTTATGAGCTAAGGATAAAGCAATGAAAAAAAACAGGTGAGAAACCCTAGTCTCACACCAAAAGCACAATTCATGAAAGAAAAAAAACTGAATGAGATTGGACTTCATTAAAACTGAAAACTTCTGCTCTGTGAAAGACGTTGTTAAGAGAATGAAAAAACAAGCCACAGATTGGCAGAAAATTTTGCAAAAACACATACCTTTACAAGACAGTTATCCAAAATATACAAAGAACTCTTAAAACTCAACAATAAGGAAACAAATAACCTAACTAAAAAAAAAAAAATTGATGAAAGATCTGAACAGGCACCTCACCAAAGAAGATATATAGATGGGAAATAAGCACATGAAAAGATACTCCACATCATACATCATCAAGGAAATGCAAAGAAAAACAGCAGTAAGATACCCCTACATACCTACAAGAATGTACAAAATCCAAAACACTGACAACACCAAATGCTGGCGAGGATGTGGAGCAATAGGAACTCCCATTCACTGCTGGTGGGAATGCAAAATTGTACAGCCACTTTGGAATATAGTTTGTGTTTCTTATGAAACCAAACATATTCTTACCATAAAATCCAACAATTGCACCACTTGGTATTTACCCAAATGTGTTGAAACATACGTCCACACAAAAACCTGCACATGAATATTTATAACAGCATTATTCATAAGGTTCAAAACTTGGAAGCAATCAGATGTCCTTCAATAGGTGAACGACAAACCACAATATATCCATACATCGGAATATTATTTAGCAATAAAAAGAAATGAACTAACAAGCCATAGAAAGACATAGAGGAAACTTAAATGCATATTGCTAAGTGAAAGAAGCCAATCTGAAAAAAAGCTATGTATTATAATGATACCAACAATATGACATTCTATAAAAGGCAATGCTATAGATAATTAAAAGATCAGTGGCTTCCAGGGGTTGGACTGGAGAGGAAGGGGAGAGGGAACGATGGAGAGAGAGAGGAAGAGGGTGATGGAGAATATGGATGGGAACTCTGCACTTGCTGTCTAATATTTTTATAAACCTAAAACTACTTTAAAATGTAAATTCTAATCATTTTTTAACATCCTACTCTCATGAAACTGGTAGTCCTGTGAGAAAGAGAGAGGTGGAAAGTGTGGAAAGCCATGAACAAACAAAATCATGTAAATGAATATAGTAGTAGGTGGTAAGTGCTATGGGGAATAGTAAGACAGGGAAGAGGGAAGAGTGCTTTTCTGGGAAGGGGCAAAGGAATACTCCACAGAGAAGTGAAGGAAGAGCTCACTTAGAAGATGATATTTGAACACATCGAAGTGAGGGAGTAAACCAAAGGATAATCTAGAAAAATATAATTCTAGGCATGTCTGGTGAGTTGAAAGAAAAGACAGTAAGTTGTTGTGGCTGGACCAGTGTGAACTAGAAGATGTTAAGGTCAGAGAAGAGGGAAAGGAAGCATGAAGCAAGATCTTCAAAGTTTTGTAGCCATGGCAATACTATGGTTTTACTCCAAGTGAAATGGAGCCACAAGGTTTTGAGTGAAGAAGTGACATCTTCTGACTCATAACAGAATCATGCTGCTGCCTTGTTGAAAATAAATATATGGGGGAAAGAATAAAGACAGGGAGGAAGCATTACAATAACCCAGGCAAGAGGCGATGAAGGCTTGGAGTAGGCTACAGCAGCAAAGTGGAGAGAAGTATGCATAGTCCAGTTACACTGGAATGAAGATCCCAGAGTTGCAGGACAGCTCAGCTCCAAAAGGGCAGTCCCCGGTGGGGATCAGAAGCCTCCAAGTGGACCCAAACTCCCTCTCAAGAGTCACTTCGCCCATGCAGCTGAGAGATCACAACGAACCATGAAAAGAGCACAGGCTGCGGAGCCAGACAGATCTGTACGAAGGTGCTGGTTCCTTTGCTCATCAGCTTTGTGGCTGTGAGTGACTTCCTCTCCAATGTTTGGTTTCCTTATCTAAGAACTGGAAAAACATTCACCTTCTAGAAATGATGGGAGGATTAAATTAAAAAATACCTCACAGGTGCTCAAACAATGGTAGTTTTCTCTAGCAGGAAGATTCTGATTGCTGGTGTCAGGACTGAGCAGAGGTAGCCGTGAAGCTGCCATCCAAACATAGAGGTTATGAGGGGGCCAATAACAAGGGCTTTCCCCATCAGGGTTTATCTGGCCACCACCCCTGCAGAGTGACCATGCGACAAGAGTGGGCACAATCCTAGTCCTGGGGCGTATGGTTTATGTGATTCCAGAGAGCCTTCCGTTCAGTGAGCACTTTCTGTGGAGTCATTCACATGGCACAAATGTCCTCGTGCACTGTCCTTATTCCGAGATATCCATCCATGTGTCCCTTCAAAGCATTTCCTTGTCACCATTGTCCATTCTCTTTTTCTCCAAGACTTTGACTATTCAGACAAGCCAGCATGCATTATACAGTCAACCATAAGCAGTGTAGATATGTGTACCCCTCCGGCCATCGAGTCATCTAGACAAAGTGAAAAACAGGATGTGTCGTTCAGAGTTCTGCCCTCTGAGAATATTTCCTTTCCCCAATGCCTATAGACACTCCTATCTGGCATATGATGTAGCCATCCATCATTCTTCCAGTGGGCACCAACATACTGGCCAGAATCATTTACAAACCAAGGCTATGATTTTTCTTCCTCAGTCAACTGATCCAATAGAGTTGAGCGAGAGGGAACAAGGACGGGCACTCCATTTCACCCCCATTCTCTCAGCTCTTTTTCACTTCCATATGTGAGTTCTATCCACAGGTCCCTTCATGTTAGCCAAGAGAACTACAGCTGTTACACCACTTCATACCACATTCTCCAGAAGATAGCCCTTGTCTTCTCCCAACCAACAGTCAAAGTTTCTGGCCTTCATTTTATTTGGTTCTCCTCCATTCACTTGCCTAATTTTGAATGAATCGCTTTGACCAGGAGAAAGTCGATCACTGACTGGCTTATTGTGGGCTATACACCAATCCCTGAACTGATAACTGGAGCTATTGCGATGAAATTAGTCCGGCTACGAGTGGTTCAAGCTCACCCAGGGAGCTGACCACTGGAGGAATCCTCCCCAAAATTATGGGTGCTAAACGACCAAAGGAAAATCTGGGTGCCATTAGGAAGGGGGAAGAGGAAAGTGAATGTCAGATGAATAACCAACAAGCATCCACCATTATGCCCTTTCCATTACGCCCTAATGAATGGGAGGAGAAAGTAGGAGGTACAAGGGGAAAGTAAAGGGTCAGGAGAGAAGAAGAGGGAGTGGAAGATTAGGAAGAACATGAGAATTAGGGAAACTGAAATAGAGAACCAAAAGAGAAACAAGGAACCACCATGCTTCATTCCCAATTTACCTCCAGAGATGATGATGGTGATATCAATGTATGTTTATGCAAACATAAGAGTTGATTCCAAAAAATATTTTAGCAATACGAGCTTTACAAACACTAATTGAAAGCATCGAGGTACTGTTGGCTGTAGAGCAGAGGTCCTTCCCTCTCCCCTCCGTGAAGCACTCCAGTTACCTTTCCTGTCACTTTATTGCAATTATTGGTACCATTTGACTTGAACTTAATTTCAGTGTATATCTTGTTAATGGTATAGTGTATACTGCAGTCAAGTAATTCCTTGTCCCTATGTATTATCTCGCTAAGCCGGTGATTCTCACCCAGGGTAATTTTGCCTCCTCGGGAGCCATGTGGCAGTATCTGGAGACATTTTGACTGTCACAACTAAGGGAGCTACTGGCATCTAGTGGGTAGAGACCAGAGAAGCTGCTAGACATCCTACAATTCACAGGACAGTCCTCCACAACAAAGAATTACCTGGCCCAAAATGTTCACAGTGCCAAGGTGAGAGACCCTGACCTAGGTGCTCAAACGCATTGCAAGTTCATTGCTTCAGGGCCTCTCAGAGCCCTGGGATAATTTGGAACCCAGAATGAATGCCCAGCAAAGACTGACTTGGCTTCAATTGAGCTTACACATGAGGGACACAATATGGTTCCACTCGGAAGAGAATCACCCCGAAACTGGGCAGAACTGATCAGTAGAATAGCTGATACGGCAAACATTTAAAAATTTCACTTTGTTAATGTGAAATATGCGATAGCTCACAAAAGGTAAATACACCCCCTCACCCAGATTTTACTCATCCAACTTGAGTGATATTTACTAATTGATACACATCCAAGGCCATAAGCATGGGGACACCATTCACACAGACGATCTTTCGAAGAGGCATTGCCTATATTTATAGTAACACTAAGAGAGGCCTATTGAAGCTAGGTTATGCTAAGGAACAACCTCAGAATCTCAGCAGTTTAGCACATCAGTGGCTTGTTTCTTTTTGGTGTAAAGCTCACTGCAAACCCAGCCTAATCTTCAGAGCAATTCTCCTCTATACCCAGTCCACACTGAAGGCGGTTCCATATGCGGAAACCACAAAATCTGGAACACACAGACACCTTGATGATCATTAAATAAAGAAAGGACAGGATATCATATTGGCAATTAAGTGTTTCAAGCCAGAGGGTGACATTGACTGAGAACTAATCTCCTAGCCCTGTCCAGCCACAGGACTAGGGAAGTGCAGCCTTCTGGGTGCTCAGAAGGGGAGAGCGAGATATTGGCAAGCTCTCAGAATGCCTAACTCAGGGTCTCTGCCACAGCTGAAATCCACTCTGCCAACGTTGTTCTAAAAGTGGCAGGAGTTGTGGTTTCAAATGAAATCAAGACTATTTACTAGCATAGTTCCACTAAAAGAAAATTACTAAGTGCTTATTATGTCAAACGAAGTCATGAATTCAAACGCAATGTACAAGATATATGTCTAAGCTGATCACAGTAGTCCTTGCTGTCTGACTCAGAACAAGTTGCCTCTTTGGTTGGTCTGTAGTACTAGACTTAGTACTAGAAGTTTATGACTTAGTACTAGAAACTCTGAATGTTGCCATGACCAGAACAGAAATGCGATTGCCCCTGTCAGGGCATTTGAGATGGAATTGTCCTAAGAATCCACTTCTACGCCAGAATCTGACTGCGTATATAGCTGCTGAACTTAATTAATGGATTTTTTTAAAAGATTTTATTTATTTATTTGACAGAGAGAGAGACAGCCAGTGAGAGAGGGAACACAAGCAGGGGGAGTGGGAGAGGAAGAAGCAGGCTCCCAGCAGAGGAGCCTGAGGTGGGGCTGGATCCCAGGACTCTGGGATCACGCCCTGAGCCGAAGGCAGACGCTTAAAGACTGAGCCACCCTGGCCCCCCAATTAATGGATGTTTTTATTCCTTCAATCGAATCAACACACACTGACGGGATATTTGTTTACTGCTAGACATTACACTAAATCGTAAGAGGCACATTAAGAAACATGGAAGTCTAATTCCTGACTGCGGAGCTAAGATCTATAAAGAATAGGTAACAACAGAAGACTCCATATAGCACCTTGTAGAGGGGATTACCCCAAGAAACAGACCCTGAGACAAGGGTTTAAATGCAAGAGATTTATTTCAGAGGTAATTCTGGAATGAGTACAGGCATGAATTAGCTTTCCATTACTGCCATAATAAATGATCACATAGGCAGTGGCTTAGAAAAACAGAAATTTATTATTTCATAGGTCTGTAGGTCGGAAGTCTGACACAGATCTCACTAGGCTAAAATCAAGGTGTCAGGAGCCCCTGACTTTTGCAGTTTCTAGAGGCCACTTGAATTCCTTGGCTCATGGCCCCCTTCTTCCAGTCAGAGGTGGTGACCCCCATCTTCAAAGCCAGCAATGTCACATCTCTCTGACCCTCCGTCTGTCATCTTTCTCTCTCACTACAGCTGGGAAATGTTCTCAGCTTTCAAAGACTCATGTCCTTCTATCAAGTCCACTTCGATAATCCAGCATAATCTCCCTGTCTCAAGTCCCAAAACCTTAATCTCATCTATACAGTCCCCTCTGCCCTGTAAGGTAACGCACTCACAGGTTCTGGGGAGTAGGGTATGGATATCTCTGGGGGCCATTATTCTACCTGCCACAAGTAGCATGGAAGCGAGACAGCAGAGAAGGACGCCCCCAGAGCACATTAATGACCGGGCCACTGGGGCTCCACCCCACTGGGGCCATCTGGGAGATGGTTTAGAACTCCCCTCAGAGTTGTTCTACTCTGAAGGACGACTTATCAGTCCACCATTGGCTGAGGGGCTACCCCCGAGGCCATTTCCTGGAAGTCCTCAGGCCAAGAGTCCTAGAAGCTTCCAGGAGAGGGTCACCTGGGTGGCTCAGTCGGTGAAATGTCTGACTCTTGATTGTGACTCAGGTCATGATTTCATGGTCGTGAGAATGAGCCCCAAGTTGCCCTCCACACTGAGCATGGAGCCTACTTAAGATTCTGTCTCTCCCTATCCCTCCGCTCGTGAGCTCCGTGTCTCTGTCTCTAAAAAAGAAGAAGCAGCAGCAGCTTCCAGGAGGAAGCGACAGCCCAGCAAACCTGTGAAACATGATTGCTGAAGAAATATGGGTGAGGTGCCAACAGCACCTCCTACACAATGAAACAATTTAATATTTCAGAGTCAATGTGAAGCAGTTGATGAGTCCTTCATAAGCTCTCCCCCTCTTCTGTTAGGAGTAGTATAATGGGATTATAGGACCAAGAACCAGAAATCTGGGTTCATGCCTTTTATCTGCCACACAGCATCGAATTCTTGGGCCAAACACTTGTCTGAGCTCCATTTCCAATCTGAGAAGTTGGACCAAATAAACTCTAAAATTCCTCCAGTTCAGACACACTGCTTTCCATGAGTTTTCAGGACATGCACCCTGGCGAGGGCTGTGCCTTTCCTTAAACATTTCATAAAAGAAATCCACACCAAACAGGGGGCAGCTGCAAATAGCCATTTTTCCCCAACTCAAATTTTAAATGTCAACACACAGCTCACTTATAAAAAGTCTCAGGAAACAAAAACGAATTATTTAATGGAAGGCTGTAATTATAATGAATGCTGCCTGCAATTGACTTGGGACACTAACCAGGGAAAACCAAGAACCGGCTAAATCAGACCTTAATCAACCACAGGGAAGTTGGAAAAATTGATCAAGTATGCCAGACTGCAAATGTTCTTGACCTTGGGAATGAGTTCTTGACCTTAGGAAAACTTGTGACTCACAAAATTTCCTGGGAATCCTTGAAGTGGATTTGTACATGCTTGGACAGACGCTGAGTTTGCAAATTACTCTGGTTCAAGATAAAATTTTGCCCCTGGGAAATCAGAACTGGCAGGGGGAGGGGGAGAGGCACAGACAGAATCAGGTGCTGCCATTCACAGTCCTTTGGCTTTGCTCTGGGGATGTGTGCTGGGAAACAACCAGATCCCATCTTTGCCGTTCATGCACATGCATGTCTCCCAAATCCTCTCTATCAGTTGTCTTCTGCCTACGGAAGTGTTGCCCTGGACACAGCATGACAAAATTTGCCTTTTGACTTTGCTCATCATACCCACACTATTCAGAGGAGCACATACTGCAGGATTTGGGGAGGTCACCAGTCTGTAAGGGGACAGCTTAGTGCGTGTCCTCTAATGAGCGGAGCGGGTACTCCGCATTCGGAGTTGTCTTTTTCTGTATATTTGACATTTACACGGAGAAAATTTCGTGCAAGGTTGAACAAATGCTGTGAAATGGATATGTTGTATGCCTGAGTGATCTGTTTTCAAATTTGATGGTAATCAAGTTAATGTGAACACACACACACACACACACACACACACACACAGAGCACCATAACTACACTTAGTTATAACAGTTTTAAAGTAATGACCTCTTCTTTCATGTACCATGTTTTCACATTTCTGGGTGAACCTTCAGATTTTCCTCTACATTGCTTTTATATATTAAAATTGGATGTACATCGATTTTCAATCATTTCTAATGATTCAATGTCTATTTAAAATAATAAAAAAGAAAAGCATTTAAGTTAATTGCTGCAGAAGAGTACCTCCAACCCATTTACAGCATGTTTTGTTCTTTTTACTCTTTCAAAAACATAAATTCGAATTACAAAGTGAAAAGAACAAAATTGTGTGTAAGCTTATCCTTAAGATTGAATAGCACTTAATAATTTATAGAGCATGCTTCCATTTGTTACCATGTTTGTGACTTCTAATAATGCTCTTAAGTTGAAGACAGGTATGACTTCACTTTATATAGAAAGAAACTGAGGCTCAGAGAAGCTGAGTTATTTGCTCAGAGCTGCTCGGTGAGAGTCCACAGAGAGTTCCTGTACCCGCTCTGTTCCCCATGCAGTCCTTGCAGTAGGCTGCATGAAACTCACAGGACCTGGTAAAATGGGCAAAATGTTTCCATGCGTCCAAACTCTCCTTTCTGTAACTTTTCCGTTTGATTTTTGTTAAGTGTCCTCCGCTCCCATGTTAATTTCTTAGTTAGTCGCACCTATGCTTAAACTCAGTGAATATTAGCATACCGCGTGGTGTTTCCTCTTCCATCAGAATTTCAACCTGTAATAAAATTCTGGAGCTTAATCTGTAAGAATGAAATTTCAGGGAGCTTTGGGCTGAAGGTTATGGCTGGTTGTTAGGGTTTTGTGAGATAGGAGAGAGGGGCTTTATAACACAAGTTCTGTTGGTTGGGCAATCGAGTCTTTCGTGATTAACCAAGGCTTGTATTTTCTTTTTTTAAGCCTTCTTTATGCATGCTATCCTCAGTATCCCTTATAATTTGAAAACATTTCTTTGGAGAGTTTTGTTGTGAAATGGAAAATTGAGGCTTTATTCCAAAACATGGTTTCCCAAAACTTGTTCTCTTAGAAACCAAGTGGTTTATGTGGTTTACGTTTTCATCACTGTCTGAAACATATTTTCCAAAGGAGAGAGCCGCACATACCCGCTGCTGCCCTGCTGACTTTGGCAGCCTGTGAAAGCATTTTTTTGGTGACTTTGGTCATCTAACACTTAGTTAACCTCAAAGACACGGTGTAATTATTCACAAGATTCTGCATATGGATTTTTTTAAATAATGTTGATGGCTATGAAACACGATTTTTAATTTTTTATTTGATTGTTTTTGAAATATTCTTGACTTGGCCCCTTAAAGTGACCGTTCCGTTTATTCCCACACTTTCACAAACAGAAAAATAACAACAAAAATTTCAGATAAACTATAAATTTAGATTATCAGAGAACATCTTTGCTATGCACACATGGTGTAAATTCTTTTGTTATAAATACTCGATTCCTGCTGGGGGGGTGGGGTGGGGAGCTGGAGAAAGTATTCAAAGGAGAGCGGGTTTTGATCTGTGTGTGCGTGCTGGTTGGGGGTTGGGGGGACGATGAGTACAGCCAGAGAAAAGGAACAGAAGAGAAGCTGAGAAGGTAGAGAGATTCAGTCAGAACGAAGCACTGAGCCTGTTTTCTCAGCTGTAAGTAGAGAGCTGGACAACACTGTTTGAAAGAATCCACCCCAAACACTGAGCTTCCAGGAGACCAAGTCTATGAGACACTGGAAGCAGGGCAAACAGTAAGAAATTCCTGAAATTTCCACCCCAAAGTCTCAAGCGAGAAGCCAGCCCTCAGTTGAGACCACTGGGGAAGATGAATTCGATGGCTGGGCATCGAGAACAGTCGTCTTTTCCTATAATATATGCATTTCTAAGGAAATTTGAAAACTACATAGGTGTAGGGTTTCTTCCCCAAACTTATAAATAAAGGTCATTACTTAGGGCTAAAAGATTCTTTTTGAATTGTTATTGGGGATACAGACATTAAATCAATTTTTAGACTTTGCTCCTAGAAATGACTCAGAAAGGAAAATATCCAGCTGCACTTTACTTCAATCCACTCTGCTTGAGTACATTTTACTGCCTGGGCTAGAATTCACAAACCAAGCCCAGCGGGGTTCACAGTAGGAGATCTAGTCCATACTAGGCTTTGACTTCATTGAATACACATGTTCCTTGGTTCTGCAACAAGAACACTAGTTGGCTCCAAGTCCCGAATGAAAAGATACCCAAGTATCCCAGCAAGGAAGGAGAACTAGCAAATTCATAGATTATAATTCCACAGTGGCCCTAGTGTTTGTACTGAGCCAAAGACCTTGCGAAGTGATCCGGTGTGTGAAAACTCTATTTGAACCTTGCTCCCATTTCAGCCATGTGTTTGAAATTTAAACTCATGGAAGTTTAGCCACATTTTTATTTACTCGTTGTCACTGAAAGTTTTACCCAAGGGAAGCTCTGATAGGCAAGAGAAGTTATTATCTGCTACAACGGAATCATTAAGATAATACAATGTATCAACTTAATAATTTTTCTTTCTTTTCACAGGTGCTTGCTCTCGTGATATTAACTTTACCTGATGAATGTAAAGAAGGGTGTACCCCAGCACTCACCACTGCTTTGGGGGAAGCCGTGATTTGGATCAGCAAGCTAATTTAAACTCCAAATCCGGTTCAGGGATGATTAATGTATATCCCAAGAAAGGACTTCAGATTTTGTCAAATCAAATACAATATTATATGAATATGAGAATATGTGTGTTTTTCTGAAGAGATAATTCGTAATTTTCAAAGGATTCTATGACTTTAAGCAAATCTATGAAATCGGTATAAAAAATTCCTTATCTAGGAGGAACTTGGGAACAGGGCAAAAACTTCAAACATAACACCCATTTGAAGGTACCTGACGGAGGGTAAAAGGTCAACTGTGACATGTCAGAGTAACCCATTGTCACAATGACTTTAAAATGTATAAGGTGCCCCCACCCCACCACCCTCTGCTCCCCTCCCCCCGGTCTGGGTCCCTACATATAGTCAATGTGTACGATGAGTGGTTTTTTTCCCTAGACGACGTGGGAAGAGGTCCATATTGGTGCCAGAGAAACAAGTAGAAGAGAGAAGGATAATATAAGGTGGCATAATGTCTGTCCCTACTTTGCACTATATTGAACACCTTGGTAAGATGGATATCGGTTTTCTTGAGAGACTTTGTGAGTTCCTGAGCATAGATGGGGCCATTTTCCTCCCCACCACATAGTTCTGCCATGCACAGTGGGAAACACGAGTGGCAAGCCCACATGCCCATGGAGAGTGTGTGGCCTGGCGGGAGCAGGCAGGGCGTATTTTCCCTGATCACGGCCAGACCTGCTGTCGGAGTACTTCCCTCCAATAATGTGCAGAAAGCAAACCCCACAAGCAATCTGGAGTTTCAAGAAGAACGGGAACACATTTATTTCTGAGCAGGTGACACTCTTCTCTGAAGCTCAGAGAAATACCTGGTGAAGATTTGGAGGAGAGGCAGAAAGAATTTGCACTGAGGAAGAAGAATAACAATCTAGAAAATTCTATCAGTGCTCAGAATGAACTCTTAGACACCAAAAGTTGAGGAGGCCCCTGAGGTCTCTATCCACGTCCTCCCCACCCTCTTGTTCTGTTGCTTTTTTTCTTCCACCCCCGCTGCCCTCCCGCAGCACACGCTCCCTCGCGCCGGGTTCTACTGTCTATCTATACCGACTGCTCTCAGCAGGACGGAACCATGCTGGCCATCCCCGAACATCTGCAGCTCTCCTAGCTTTGCAGGTTTGAGAGCCATAGCATCTGTTCTCTCTTATAGCCAACTTCCCAGTTCCTGTCCAAATTTCCCAATTCCTTCTCTGGACAGTCCCTAAATATAGGTGCCCCCTCCCGATCGTTTGCAGGTTTTTAATTGGGCTTCTTGGCAAAAACTCTGTGTATGTAAGCCGGCACTTCTTCGTAAAGGAATTCCATATTTGATAAAGATTTGAGAAGGTCCTTTGTTTTACCTGCAGCCACTGACTCTCATAAAATCTAATCTTCTGTATCATTTTATTGCATTTAATTTTAGAAAGTGTTATTTCAGCTGTTGCGATCAGAAATAGACATATATGAGATTCCCTCCTTCATTGTCCAGCTGCTGCCTACAATTATGTCAGTCATCTGAGCTTATGATGTCATGGTTTGTTGCCTGGGTAACAAACACGCGGTCACAAATACTTCATTATCATTTCATTGGAGTGATGACATATTTATAGGACTCAAGAACAGCATATTGCCCCTTTAAATCATGCACTCATATATGGCACACAAATACCCTTTTTCCTCCCTGTACAGTTTTTCCTTATAGCTTGCATCATTTCCTATACATGCAGCATGATGCTGTTTGCTTGTTTCTTCCAGAGAAAAGAAATGAAAGTGTGTTTAAAAGAAATAAGGCACTATGAACGTCTTAAAGCAAGTGGATCCAAGGCAGAAGAAACATTTACAATAAGAATTTCAAAATATTGTTAAATTACTACAAACATTAAGCTGTTTCAACCTACATACCTAGCAGGATTTATTAAGGTGTTATTAAAAATATTAACTCGAAAGTTGTGAGACCATCCAATCACATTCTTGAATATTCTAGAATGACCTTTCCTTATGTTTTAGCATTATTAACTTTGTAGCCACAGAAAGTCACTTGAAATGCTGGCGCTCTAATGACTTAAAACAAACTATAGATTTCGTCTTCATTGAGGGGGTGAAGACCAATAAACAAGATCGGGTTACACATTGCAAATGGCTCAGTGAATGCGGTTTTTATTCCTGCCGCCACCATCCCCCTGCCTTTTCATGAATCCTATTCAGAAGGGAAACGTTTATTCGGTTCAGGGAGATTCTCTCTGGAGGGGAAATAATTTTATCAGTAAGACTCCCTGGTGATCAGGCCGACTGGGAACGGCTGTTAATCAGCCTTTTTGACATGGTGGCTTGAATAGCCCTTCCCGTGATGCTCCGTGATTCCACCTTAACGCTTTCCTTTTGAACTCACCATGACTCATAAGTGCCTTTTTCTCCCTTTGTGTGTCTGAAGTTATCCCATTATTAACTTTAATTGGAAAGGAGCCTTTTGTTCCCCCAGTGTAATCATACACTAACCACTGAACTCCCTAGGCTGCAATCTCAGGGGTAGTAAAAACTTAATTTTTTTAACAACTGAGGGGGATAAATAATGGTAATGCTGATAACTTTATAGTGGTTAATAGGAAGGTACTGAAAAGGAGCAGACATTGGTTTAAATTTGACGTTTTAAAAATGTTTCGATTCAGGGGTGTGATCCCAGCGTTATGGGATCGAGCCCCACATCAGGCTCCTCTGCCATGAGCCTGCTTCTTCCTCTCCCACTCCCCCGGCTTGTGTTCCCTCTCTCGCTGGCTGTCTCTATCTCTGTCAAATAAATAAATAAAATCTTTAAAAAAAAAAAAAAAAGAAAGAAAGAATTTAAAAAATCTTTTAAAAAAAATAAATAATTAAAAAAAAAAAAGTTCCGATTCAAAGGCTCAAAGAGGAGAGACATAGGGCCGGGCTGAGGAAGCGGGGCTTGAGGAGTATATTTGCGTGAGGATCTAAGGAGCTTCCCGGCAGAAAGCAGACCACGAAGAAAGCGTGGGTGAGAGCAGTGTCTCCCCAGCGGTGAGGAGGGGCGATGAAGGCAGGTATGGGTAGGTATCCGGCCCACTCCCCAAGGACTCATTTCTGGAACCTCCAGGAGCGACAACAGAAAGAATTATGTCACTTGAGTATCTGGAAAACTTTGGAAGCATCAGGAAGTTCTGCTTTGGAATCTTGTATCGCGAAAGTCAGAGAGCGAGACTCAACCACCATGGGCTTGTTGTGCTCTTCGGAGCTCTTGGCAACCCTGTTGGGCAAACAGACACCAGTGCCCTGGACAGCGAGTATCAGTCACCAAAATTCAGACACCCATTAAGTATGACCGAGAGCTGTGACACCTTTGTCTAGTACCCAAAGTCTAGCGCCCCTGGTGGACACTGGCTGCTTCACAGGGCTCAGAGGCCTTAAGTGTAGATCGCAGAAAAGCAGGAAGGAAAAGATGGCTTCTAGGTGATAGCTAAAAGGATGCATTTGTGGGTACATCCAAGATATTCTCAAAACGACAAGGAATACCGAGTGTGGACTTACTTACAAGGGCATGGATAGCCGATTAGGCAAAAGCCACAGAAATAGACCACACGGTGTTGTTATTATGACTCCTACTTAGCCAATAGAGTCTTGTGTTCTAGAATAATGGCTGATCTCTATATTGGAGGCAAACAGTTGGACTACCACCCAGATCGCCATGAATCAACTTTTTACATGTTTATATTTGCTCTCTTCATTATCCTAGAGTTCACAGTGTTCATAATAAAATGAAAAAATCAAACCATATTGACATTAATCAGCTTTAAGAGTGAAATAAGGTTAATCTACGTATTGTCATCTTTGTAGAAAGTACTTATTG
The DNA here is from genome assembly GCF_002007445.2 of Ailuropoda melanoleuca. Taxonomy (NCBI): domain Eukaryota; kingdom Metazoa; phylum Chordata; class Mammalia; order Carnivora; family Ursidae; genus Ailuropoda; species Ailuropoda melanoleuca. The sequence goes on along the minus strand of NC_048218.1, from coordinate 118,963,188 downwards.
TTGTATTTCAGGAACTGATTAATCTTACAAAATACAAAGAGGGATCAAGTCTCTCTCAAGCAAGAGGGACAATTGTTCACCCAAAGGAGAGGGCCAAATAGACCCACCATATTTTTGAAAAATCAAGTTTGTTTCTAAAGTGATGATAGATCCTTCTTTGCTCATGTCAATCTGTATTTGAATATATCCCTGTGGAAAAAGCCCTGCTCAAGCGATCAGAATATCTAAATTCTAGCCCCATCATTGCTTTCTACTTTATGACTTTTAGGTAAGCCACCTCACTTCTTTAAGCTTTAGTCTCCCTGTATTTAAAATTATGTTAATAACATTGGTCCCATGTCCTTGAGAGACTGGTTGATAGCAATGACTTATGGGAAGGTGTTTCGTACACTGTAAAGCATGTAGCAAAGATAAAACACTGCCATTACAACCTGAGGTTCAAGTTTGATAACTTTCTGCATCTGCGGCGCTCATTCTCCTCCCTCTTGTTCTTGCTCTACCTTTAGTACGGCCTTCAGAAGAATAATTGCTCCTTCGAGACATGTATGATGATGCAATCTAGGAGTTTACAGACTTTGAATGAGGTTGACTTACTATGTGACCATATCAACACATAATGTAGCAATTGCACCCTTTCTGCAGTCCCCTCTCCTGGTATAATTCAGATGAAGACGAAGAAAAGGGAAATTGACCTCCTGATTAATTTTATCTGTGTTGCTCTCTTGACAGCCCTTACTCCTTTTCATCTACTCATTTCTCTACACTCCCAGGCCTCTCTTCCTCATTTTTGTTCAGCACTTCTGTCCTAAGGCCTCCAGGGCAGCCTCGTAAGAATGAAACAATGTGTAGTGTGGGGTCGGATGGACCTGGGCTCAGACTCACTCTGCTACTTACTAGCTGTGTAATCAAGAAGAGATTTTTTTTTTAAGATTTTTATTTATTAATTTGACTGAGATAGAGACAACCAGCGAGAGAGGGAACAAAAGAAGGGGGAGTAGGAGAGGAAGAAGCAGGCTCCCAGCAGAGCAGGAAGCCTGACGCAGGGCTCAATCCCAGGACTCTGGGATCACGCCCTGAGCCGAAGGCAGACGCTTAACGACTGAGCCACCCAGGCGCCCCCCCAAGAAAAGATTATTCACCTTTCCTTAGCCTTGCTTCCTCCTCTATCCACAGGTGATAGTAGTCCCCACCATGTGGGATCAGATATAATACGTACATAAGCTCCCTGTTGCACTTTAATTCATCAGTATTTAATAAACATCTACCATGGGCCAGATTGTGCTCAAGACATTTGGGAATGTGGGATTAAATGACAGACATAGTAGGTGTTAAATAAAGGTATCCATCACTGTCTGCCTATTACCAATTTATTAAAGACCTCTAGAGCCAAGGTCATCCTTGGGCGGCCAAGTTCCCATGGGATAATGGAGGAGCCAATTCTTACGGCACTACAAAGTCACTGAGATCAAGGAGTTCCCTATCCAAGTCAAGTTACCTAGCCTCACTTCTCTGCCATGCCTGAAGACCAAGGCTACTGAAAACTTTACTTTTGTGAAAATGGAGAAATAGATACTCCAGACTATATGAGCTTGCTTCTAAATCCCCCACTGGAATGAAGAGGCAGGCAAGGACTGAGTGGGACTCCTGCAGAAAGGAGGACTGGGAGTGTTGTGTCCATGTGGACCTTTGTAACAAAATACCATAGACCGGCTGGCTTATAAACAACAGAAATTTATTTTCCACAGTTCCAGAGGCTGGGAAGTCCAAGATCAAGGCACGAGCAGATTGAGCCTCTGATGAGGCCCACTTCCTGGTTTGCAGATGGCTGTCTGTTCCTGGTTCACAGATGACTGTGTCCTCACAATGAGGAAACGGCAAAGGAATTCTCAAATATCTCTTTCACAAGGACACTAATTCCATTCATGAAGCCTCCACCCTCAGGATCTAATCACCTTCCAGACTCCCCACCTCCAAATACCATCATATTGAAGGTGAGGACTTCAACATATGAATTTGGGGAGGACACAAACATTCAGTCCATAACAGAAAAAAAGGACTGCCATTGACAGCATATAGACACAATCACCCCAAAAGAGTCCACCCTGAATGGAGAAAGAGTGAAAGTTGATCTGATCACTGGTGGTAAAGCTGAGTTGTGACTATTAAACATCTGAAAAGAAGCTACTTACAAGAGTGCAGTGACCAGAGAGGGTGGTCTTGGAAAGGCACAGATTCTGGGACAGAGGGAGACCTGGACGGGAGTGGTAGCCCTTGGGGGCATGGCGGTGAAGGGAAAGAAGGAACAATTACTGGAAAAGGAAAATTAAAATAAAAACAAAGACACACACCAAATATCCCAACCCCTCACCCAAAAAAGGCATCCTCTATTAAAGAAATATCTCCTTACTGCACGAACAAGCTTTTAGACTAAGAAACTTAGTAAACCACCCAGTTCCCACTCTCCTAATTGCTAACCAGGAAAAATATTAAAAATTTAACATTACATCCCACATGAATTAAATATTATACAAGGATTTTTGATAGTATGCTTAATGAAGGAATATCTCAAGTCAGAGTTTCAAAACTCAGTGAAGAAATGAACAACAACAAAAAGATGTGAAACTAGTTGATTGAAGTTGGTAAAGCAATTGAATTTTTTTAAAAGAATTCATCTCAGAAATGAACACTACATTACAAGTTTCCCAAAGGAAAAGATATTTGGATGAAAAGGTAGTCAGAGACGTAGAAGAGAGGAATGGCAAAGAAGCTGCATAAAGAGATAAAAAAAAATGAGAGAGAGAATTACAAAGAAGATCCAACATATATTTAATTTGAACATACTTAAAATCACACACAAAACTGCGTTCTAAAAATAAAAGACTTGAATCTACGCACTAAAAATACCTACAACTTATATACTATTGTCAACTACAAAGCATATTGTTGTAAAATATTTAAGAATTCAAACTTTATTTTTTATTAAACACAGTTTATTTTTTTATTAAACAAAACTTCGGGCAGAAAAGGTCACACCGCTTCCAAAATCAGTGGGTCTCAGACTTCTTGAGAGCACATGTATGCAAGACAACATTGCAGCAACGTTTTTGAAAATTCAAGGTGAGAAAGCATAGTGGCATGATCTTTGATCTACACAAGCTTTCCTTCAAGCATCGATGGTACAGAAAAAAGGTTTTAATCTGCAAGAACTCAGAAAATACAGAGCTCGTAGCTCCTTCCTGACAAATCTACTATCAGNAACACATAATGTAGCAATTGCACCCTTTCTGCAGTCCCCTCTCCTGGTATAATTCAGATGAAGACGAAGAAAAGGGAAATTGACCTCCTGATTAATTTTATCTGTGTTGCTCTCTTGACAGCCCTTACTCCTTTTCATCTACTCATTTCTCTACACTCCCAGGCCTCTCTTCCTCATTTTTGTTCAGCACTTCTGTCCTAAGGCCTCCAGGGCAGCCTCGTAAGAATGAAACAATGTGTAGTGTGGGGTCGGATGGACCTGGGCTCAGACTCACTCTGCTACTTACTAGCTGTGTAATCAAGAAGAGATTTTTTTTTTAAGATTTTTATTTATTAATTTGACTGAGATAGAGACAACCAGCGAGAGAGGGAACAAAAGAAGGGGGAGTAGGAGAGGAAGAAGCAGGCTCCCAGCAGAGCAGGAAGCCTGACGCAGGGCTCAATCCCAGGACTCTGGGATCACGCCCTGAGCCGAAGGCAGACGCTTAACGACTGAGCCACCCAGGCGCCCCCCCAAGAAAAGATTATTCACCTTTCCTTAGCCTTGCTTCCTCCTCTATCCACAGGTGATAGTAGTCCCCACCATGTGGGATCAGATATAATGCGTACATAAGCTCCCTGTTGCACTTTAATTCGTCAGTATTTAATAAACATCTACCATGGGCCAGATTGTGCTCAAGACATTTGGGAATGTGGGATTAAATGACAGACATAGTAGGTGTTAAATAAAGGTATCCATCACTGTCTGCCTATTACCAATTTATTAAAGACCTCTAGAGCCAAGGTCATCCTTGGGCGGCCAAGTTCCCATGGGATAATGGAGGAGCCAATTCTTACGGCACTACAAAGTCACTGAGATCAAGGAGTTCCCTATCCAAGTCAAGTTACCTAGCCTCACTTCTCTGCCATGCCTGAAGACCAAGGCTACNAAAGCGTGGGTGAGAGCAGTGTCTCCCCAGCGGTGAGGAGGGGCGATGAAGGCAGGTATGGGTAGGTATCCGGCCCACTCCCCAAGGACTCATTTCTGGAACCTCCAGGAGCGACAACAGAAAGAATTATGTCACTTGAGTATCTGGAAAACTTTGGAAGCATCAGGAAGTTCTGCTTTGGAATCTTGTATCGCGAAAGTCAGAGAGCGAGACTCAACCACCATGGGCTTGTTGTGCTCTTCGGAGCTCTTGGCAACCCTGTTGGGCAAACAGACACCAGTGCCCTGGACAGCGAGTATCAGTCACCAAAATTCAGACACCCATTAAGTATGACCGAGAGCTGTGACACCTTTGTCTAGTACCCAAAGTCTAGCGCCCCTGGTGGACACTGGCTGCTTCACAGGGCTCAGAGGCCTTAAGTGTAGATCTCAGAAAAGCAGGAAGGAAAAGATGGCTTCTAGGTGATAGCTAAAAGGATGCATTTGTGGGTACATCCAAGATATTCTCAAAACGACAAGGAATACCGAGTGTGGACTTACTTACAAGGGCATGGATAGCCGATTAGGCAAAAGCCACAGAAATAGACCACACGGTGTTGTTATTATGACTCCTACTTAGCCAATAGAGTCTTGTGTTCTAGAATAATGGCTGATCTCTATATTGGAGGCAAACAGTTGGACTACCACCCAGATCGCCATGAATCAACTTTTTACATGTTTATATTTGCTCTCTTCATTATCCTAGAGTTCACAGTGTTCATAATAAAATGAAAAAATCAAACCATATTGACATTAATCAGCTTTAAGAGTGAAATAAGGTTAATCTACGTATTGTCATCTTTGTAGAAAGTACTTATTGTTGTATTTCAGGAACTGATTAATCTTACAAAATACAAAGAGGGATCAAGTCTCTCTCAAGCAAGAGGGACAATTGTTCACCCAAAGGAGAGGGCCAAATAGACCCACCATATTTTTGAAAAATCAAGTTTGTTTCTAAAGTGATGATAGATCCTTCTTTGCTCATGTCAATCTGTATTTGAATATATCCCTGTGGAAAAAGCCCTGCTCAAGCGATCAGAATATCTAAATTCTAGCCCCATCATTGCTTTCTACTTTATGACTTTTAGGTAAGCCACCTCACTTCTTTAAGCTTTAGTCTCCCTGTATTTAAAATTATGTTAATAACATTGGTCCCATGTCCTTGAGAGACTGGTTGATAGCAATGACTTATGGGAAGGTGTTTCGTACACTGTAAAGCATGTAGCAAAGATAAAACACTGCCATTACAACCTGAGGTTCAAGTTTGATAACTTTCTGCATCTGCGGCGCTCATTCTCCTCCCTCTTGTTCTTGCTCTACCTTTAGTACGGCCTTCAGAAGAATAATTGCTCCTTCGAGACATGTATGATGATGCAATCTAGGAGTTTACAGACTTTGAATGAGGTTGACTTACTATGTGACCATATCAACACATAATGTAGCAATTGCACCCTTTCTGCAGTCCCCTCTCCTGGTATAATTCAGATGAAGACGAAGAAAAGGGAAATTGACCTCCTGATTAATTTTATCTGTGTTGCTCTCTTGACAGCCCTTACTCCTTTTCATCTACTCCTTTCTCTACACTCCCAGGCCTCTCTTCCTCATTTTTGTTCAGCACTTCTGTCCTAAGGCCTCCAGGGCAGCCTCGTAAGAATGAAACAATGTGTAGTGTGGGGTCGGATGGACCTGGGCTCAGACTCACTCTGCTACTTACTAGCTGTGTAATCAAGAAGAGATTTTTTTTTTAAGATTTTTATTTATTAATTTGACTGAGATAGAGACAACCAGTGAGAGAGGGAACAAAAGAAGGGGGAGTAGGAGAGGAAGAAGCAGGCTCCCAGCAGAGCAGGAAGCCTGACGCAGGGCTCAATCCCAGGACTCTGGGATCACGCCCTGAGCCGAAGGCAGACGCTTAACGACTGAGCCACCCAGGCGCCCCCCCAAGAAAAGATTATTCACCTTTCCTTAGCCTTGCTTCCTCCTCTATCCACAGGTGATAGTAGTCCCCACCATGTGGGATCAGATATAATGCGTACATAAGCTCCCTGTTGCACTTTAATTCGTCAGTATTTAATAAACATCTACCATGGGCCAGATTTTGCTCAAGACATTTGGGAATGTGGGATTAAATGACAGACATAGTAGGTGTTAAATAAAGGTATCCATCACTGTCTGCCTATTACCAATTTATTAAAGACCTCTAGAGCCAAGGTCATCCTTGGGCGGCCAAGTTCCCATGGGATAATGGAGGAGCCAATTCTTACGGCACTACAAAGTCACTGAGATCAAGGAGTTCCCTATCCAAGTCAAGTTACCTAGCCTCACTTCTCTGCCATGCCTGAAGACCAAGGCTACTGAAAACTTTACTTTTGTGAAAATGGAGAAATAGATACTCCAGACTATATGAGCTTGCTTCTAAATCCCCCACTGGAATGAAGAGGCAGGCAAGGACTGAGTGGGACTCCTGCAGAAAGGAGGACTGGGAGTGTTGTGTCCATGTGGACCTTTGTAACAAAATACCATAGACCGGCTGGCTTATAAACAACAGAAATTTATTTTCCACAGTTCCAGAGGCTGGGAAGTCCAAGATCAAGGCACGAGCAGATTGAGCCTCTGATGGGGCCCACTTCCTGGTTTGCAGATGGCTGTCTGTTCCTGGTTCACAGATGACTGTGTCCTCACAATGAGGAAACGGCAAAGGAATTCTCAAATATCTCTTTCACAAGGACACTAATTCCATTCATGAAGCCTCCACCCTCAGGATCTAATCACCTTCCAGACTCCCCACCTCCAAATACCATCATATTGAAGGTGAGGACTTCAACATATGAATTTGGGGAGGACACAAACATTCAGTCCATAACAGAAAAAAAGGACTGCCATTGACAGCATATAGACACAATCACCCCAAAAGAGTCCACCCTGAATGGAGAAAGAGTGAAAGTTGATCTGATCACTGGTGGTAAAGCTGAGTTGTGACTATTAAACATCTGAAAAGAAGCTACTTACAAGAGTGCGTGACCAGAGAGGGTGGTCTTGGAAACGCACAGATTCTGGGACAGAGGGAGACCTGGACAGGAGTGGTAGCCCTTGGGGGCATGGTGGTGAAGGGAAAGAAGGAACAATTACTGGAAAAGGAAAATTAAAATAAAAACAAAGACACACACCAAATATCCCAACCCCTCACCCAAAAAAGGCATCCTCTATTAAAGAAATATCTCCTTACTGCACGAACAAGCTTTTAGACTAAGAAACTTAGTAAACCACCCAGTTCCCACTCTCCTAATTGCTAACCAGGAAAAATATTAAAAATTTAACATTACATCCCACATGAATTAAATATTATACAAGGATTTTTGATAGTATGCTTAATGAAGGAATATCTCAAGTCAGAGTTTCAAAACTCAGTGAAGAAATGAACAACAACAAAAAGATGTGAAACTAGTTGATTGAAGTTGGTAAAGCAATTGAATTTTTTTAAAAGAATTCATCTCAGAAATGAACACTACATTACAAGTTTCCCAAAGGAAAAGATATTTGGATGAAAAGGTAGTCAGAGACGTAGAAGAGAGGAATGGCAAAGAAGCTGCATAAAGAGATAAAAAAAAATGAGAGAGAGAATTACAAAGAAGATCCAACATATATTTAATTTGAACATACTTAAAATCACACGCAAAACTGCGTTCTAAAAATAAAAGACTTGAATCTACGCACTAAAAATACCTACAACTTATATACTATTGTCAACTACAAAGCATATTGTTGTAAAATATTTAAGAATTCAAACTTTATTTTTTATTAAACACAGTTTATTTTTTTATTAAACAAAACTTCGGGCAGAAAAGGTCACACCACTTCCAAAATCAGTGGGTCTCAGACTTCTTGAGAGCACATGTATGCAAGACAACATTGCAGCAACGTTTTTGAAAATTCAAGGTGAGAAAGCATAGTGGCATGATCTTTGATCTACACAAGCTTTCCTTCAAGCATCGATGGTACAGAAAAAAGGTTTTAATCTGCAAGAACTCAGAAAATACAGAGCTCGTAGCTCCTTCATGACAAATCTACTATCAGATAAGTTTCTTCCACCTGAGAGATGACTGGAGAAACTAGCAAAAAGTCTGGTGCTAAGAGCACAATCTATTTAGTGGAGCTTAGAATAAAACAAAGATGGAGAAAAAGCGTGGGCAAATTTTATGGAAACGTTACATGTTTTGACCAAGTAGAAATAATTCACTGGAAGCCGGGAGAAGTCGGGAGACAGGGGCAACAGAATAAAAGTTTATTGACTGCGATGTAACTAGCAAGTGGGAGGCAAAGAACAGAAAGGCATCTTTCCTAAATACCTAAGGCTGACCCCGCATACCAAGATAAGACCATCTCAGAAGAAATTAATATTTATCACTACTGTACAATACTTTATTATTTTACTCTATTACTTTTCATTTTTATACTTCTAGTTCATTTGCTATTACTTTAGCATTCTTAAAAAATGTCTCCACTCACCTGTTTAAAGCCACGCCGATTATATTCCATTCACTTTACCTAGGAGTAACAGATTTGACTCTGGACTCCTGGCACCCAGCAGACTCTCCCTTCATTCTAATCACTCTCAAAAATAGACCACCCTTTTTCTAAATTTGGAGAGCCATCTATTCTGAGCTAGAAAGGAGAAATCAAAATAGAGGAATCCTTTGGATGATTTTTGTCAAAGATCATGAAATCCCTCAGATCCCTACTGGAGAGATCTCCCTGGTGCATGGAAGCAGGGAGAGACATGGAGAGGAAATAATGCCCATCAGTAACCATGGAAATTACACAGTCCAAAAGATCTGGGGTGGAGAATCTCGATCGGGCAGGTATCAAACGGTACCTTCAGGAAGGGAAAGAGACTGAGCAGGCATTCCTCATCAATCCATGACTGACTGCACCCTTAACATCATGACCCTCTATGGTCAAGAGGAGGGACTTTGCAGTGAACAGAGACTATTACTCAGAGGCAGTTTCTCCCTATGTAACAACAAATATGAATATTTTAAACAATCAAACTCTCTCAAGTATCTTTCCTTTCCTGTTACTCCAATGCCATTCTTATAATCATTTTACTTTTCTTTGCTGAGTTCATGTAAAGAATCTTTTAAAAACTGGAAAGGCTTCAGAAAGAAAAGAATGGTTTTCTTTTTTTTTTTAAGATTTTTAATTTATTTGAGAGAGAGAGAGAGAGAGAGAAAGTATGAGCAGGAGACAGGAACAGAGGGAGAGGGAGAACGAGACTCCCTGCTGAGCAGGGAGCTTGAGATCATGACCTGAGCCAAAGACAGTTGCTTAACCGACTGAGCCACCCAGGTGACCCGAAAGGGATGGTTTTCTCATGGTGAAGTTGTGACCTCTATGACAGATCACAGGCTACATGTTCAGAAGACATCCTGCTTCACATGCTTATACCAACACGACAAGTTAGATTTCTTTTCAAGCCAAGAATAAGTTTTAGAAATAGTCTCTCCAAGTTGGCCATTCTGAGAGATCACAGAAAGGCTAACTCCACTCCAGTCATAAGTTGGACTCTCTTGTGACTATGGCCAATAAATATCCTCAGGGGTCTTCTTAACTATATTCTCAGTGATGATTGTAAAGTGCACATGTGCCCCTGTGGGGGCATCAAATCCAGAATACCCCCTGAGTTTATAAGGTTTTGTCGTATCAGCCAGTGCCAGTAGAATAGTCCAGAACAATGCTCTAATTTTATATGTGAGGAAACAACTCCAGAGCAGTAAAGGGAATTCTTCATAGCCAAAGAGCTGTGGCAGAACAGGTCAGTTCAGAGATTCCCCTCGGAGTTAAATCATGACGGGAGAAGATACAGTAGAGTGATATCCAGCAATGAGAAAGATGGAAACCACAGCTAGCCCTGAAGGACTACACCACAGCCACGCAGGTGGACCTTGGAAAGACTGAAGTAGAGTGCACGGCTAAGAGTCTACCCAAGATCCAATTATGCTGTACCCTCAATCACAGGCTGATTAGCATTGGAATTTATCGATCAGTACTCTTGTGCCAGTTCTCTAACACATCGCAACATGCTCGTCGACATTCCATAGGGCAGACCTCTCACATCAATAATTCCAGCTCTCAGCATATGAAAAATGACAATAATGATGAAGACGATGATAAAACAATAGCTATAATCATTGATCACGTACCATGGGCCAGCCAATGGGCTAAGGAGTAACCTCCTGTTCCAGAAAATGAAACCGAGACTTAGAGCTGGAAAGATAATTAACCTGGTGAGATAATTGCAAAGCTCGTGCTCACTGTGCTATAAAACTTTCAGATTATGTGATCCTTCCATGAACCAAATGCCTGTGCCCATTTGAGTTGTGGAGTCCTATGGAGCCTATAGGGTGATGGATGCTTCTGGACTCCTCTGTGGCCACCGTCTCACCCAGGTGTCTATGTGCATGGCAGAACCGAGATTCCAAACCATTCAGATCTTTCCATTTCTTGGAGTGGCTGACATGCTTGCTCCGAGCTTATTATTACCTCTCTCCCTGCACTCAAGTCCAATGCTCTATTCTCTCTCATTACTGATCCTCTATATTCTGCAATTTCCAGACTAAGAAAAACTTTTACTTCCAATAATTTGAGCATTTTAGGTCAACCTTAATTACATCAATTTTAGGCCATTATAAAATACCTTTGTTCTTTTGGTTTCGATATTTAGTTTTTCATGACCTCCAGGGACCCAATCCGGAAATACTTGTGGGATGTCAGGTTGCTAGTATGAAAAAATCTCTCTCTATGTTGTTCGTGAACCACTCAGGTCACAGAAATATCCATATATACATACTCACATGCGTGTACATTTCCTCCTTATGAGACTGTGTTCACATCTTTTCAGACTTGGACCGTATCAGTAAGGATAACATCATACCATTCTGAAATAACTACTACATTCCTAAATCTCAAAGGCTTAATACCAAAAGTTTGTTTCTTGTTCACACCATAATCTGTTGTTGCTCTGGGGGATTCTACCCTGCTTACCCCCAAGTGGCCGTTCAGCCACTCAGGTTTTTTCCATTTTATTATTTCAACATCTTAGAGTCCTTCACGTCCAGCCACACGGGTGAGAAAGAGGGAGGAGAATCCACACGTGCTGTCGATGACCTGAGACTGGAAGTAGCATCTCGCTTCAGCTCCTATCCCATTGCCCTAACTCAGTCACATTGTCCAAGAGAACTGCAAGAAAAAGTGGGAAATAAAGTCTTTCTGTGTATTCAAAAGGGAGAGAGCAGTAAGGAAACATTTTGCCAGTGTCCGCCCTCAAATTATATAAACTCCAGCCCTTTAAATCCTAGATCCAACCCTGCTGATAGCACATATCCACTTGCTTAGGAAATTCTCTTCTCTCTGCTTTCAAAATATTGCAAATGTAACTACTTACCACCGCCTCTCCTGCCTCCACAGTGTTCCCAGCCTCCACCATTGCTATCTTGATGATGACAGTAGATTGCTTACTGGATTTGTTGCTTCCTCCTTGCCCCATTATAATCTATTCTCAAAACCAATCAGAGCCCTCACGTTAATGATGGGTCCAATCGTGTCTTGTCCCATTTCACTCAGAGTGAGCGTTCTTCAGAGTCAACATTCTCACCTTGGCCTCCAACGCCCTCCACGTCTGTTCCCCCATATTATGTCTCCAACCTTACCACTCTTCTTCCCTTTCCACTCCCCAGATACCTCCATATGCTCCCACGTCAGGGCCCTTGCACTGGCTGTTCCTTCCTCCTAACATGCCTGGATCTCTGCAGGGCTAATTTCCCCTCTTCCTTCAAGTCTCTGCTCAGTTGTCACTGAGTGAGGGTTGCCCTGGCACATTCTTCCCCCCTCACACTCCACATTCCTTATTTCCCCACTCTATTTTCTTCATTCTTCTGACATACTACAGAATTTACATATTTATTTTATTATCTGGTACAATATCACTGGAATATAAACGCCATGAGAACAGGGAATTAAGTCTGTGGTTCACAAGGACTTAAAACAGTGCCTGGCATATAACGAGCGCTCAGTCAACACTGTCAGATCAAATAAGTGAATGAATCCTGGTACCCAAAGGGCCTAGGAGTAAATCCCAGAATCCTTTTCAATATTTCTACTAGAAGGCGTAGAAGAGGCAAACAGCTCCTTCCCTTAAATCCAAAAATCTCCACGTTAGATATATTCGCTCGACCTTTACTAGGACGTTTGCTAAAATTCATCCATGAGCATCCCATTACTAAACTCATCTTGTAGGTTTCTGTATAGTTTCTCTCTCTCTCTCTCTCTCTCTCTCTCTCTCTCTCTCTTTTAGCTCTGTTTTTGACTCTGCCGGTATTGTATATTTAGATGTTAAGATGTTTAAGGCAAGGATTATGGCTTTCAACTTGATTAGTAGATAAAAGGTCTTAATACAGTCTGTTGGATAGTGGTGATGGTAATTTTTTTTAAATAAGCATTTTAGCAATTTTTCTTGGCTTTTTTATGTATGCAGATTCTCTTCTCTATACAGAGCCAGGCCAGCCAAAGAAAAGGGGTGAGCTCAGAAGACATTCTCTCACCCACCCAAAATCCCCTTTGAACCAGCCCTGGAGAATAGCTCTAGCCTCACTAGGCTGTCAGAACTTTGCAAATGAATCTCCCTTTATCTGGGGAAAAAAGCCTGCAAAGCAGACCAGAGGGTTTAGAGACCGTTTCTTTCTCCCTTCCCAAGAGGCCGGATCACTGGTGTCTGGACACAAGCTGAGCATTACAGTCATTGTTTTAAATAAACGGCCCCTTTGATCTGGTTTAAAAACACAAACAGAAGGGCCTTTGCCCAATCTGAATTTGACATGTGTCCTTTGATTCTGTAAATAATCAAATTTGAACATAGTGTGTCTTTTCACCCCAACTGCAGAGTGTGGAGGGAGGCGAGTTTCTGTTATAAGAAGACAATTTGCATTTATTAAGTAATATTTTCCAACAGTGCGTTCTTGTTTCTGAGATTCTTAGCATGTTCCTTCATCAACGTAAGTAGGAATTATTTCTTTTTCTTCCCCATCCCCATAATTCTCAACAATAAAGGAAAATCTATTTAAAAGGGCTCATTTTCCTCAAAGGAACAAAAAAAAAAAAAGTCTTCAAAGAAACCAAAACCAAAGTTATTCACATCAGTTCAATCCGCATCAGCTTGACTATTAAGGGTGGAATGATTAGCGAGAAGGCTTCTCATGGAGTCCAGAGGTTAGCACTGTCTGGACAGCATCAGGTATGTGAAACACTAGGCCCAGGGAAGGAAAGGGCTCTACAACAGGCAGGAAAGTGTTCGCTTTCAACCCTTTGAGTAAAGGAAATGCAAGCCAGTGAGCCTACTTTCTTGGGTCTTTTGGCCTCTGGATTTCTAAGCCCCAGGGCCTAAGGGAGGTTACGACCTTGAGCCCAAGCTCCCCAGAGCACCAAGGTCCTTTCTGAACTTGTATTTAAAGCTGTTCCCCAAAGGGAGTTGCAAAAGTTGGAGGCCGTTTCACTGTCAGGGTCAATTTATATTCGAAAGAGTGCAGGAGATGGGGTCTTTGCCCAGGGGACTTCCTAGGAAAAACAGAATTGACCTATTTCTAAGGAGAATGAATTCCAGAACTCCGTCCTTGTGACCCCCCTCCCCACGCACATCCGCTCTCTGTTCTTCCAGTGGAGGAGAGAACTTGCTGCAGATGACTTTTGCTAATAACAATTGTCACCCTCGGTATGAGGAACTGCCGGCCTGCCTGGCATCCTTGACCCATGTCGTTAACTCTGACCAGGCAAAGACCCTCACCGCATTCCAATGCCAAGAGTTTAAATCTCAAGTGCCGTCTTGCATGGAGCATTGACTAACACATCAGTATTAGCTCCCATTATTCCAATTTTAATATTAACTTCTAAAATGTTTATGCCTTCCTAAAATTATTACTAATATACTTGACATGTTAGACGAGACATTGCAGCTTTTTTTTTTAGTACCAGAAGTTCTGAAACTCACAGAAATAGAGTTCCCCATAACGACTACAAAGTGGGTTTATCTCAAAAGTCCAGGAAATAGGAAAACAAGGCTTGCATGTATCACCACTTACAGCCAGCTCACGATCCCAGATAGTATCATCCTAAATAAAGTAGGAGATGGCCATAGATCGGAGAAACAAGCCAGACCTCTATCAGACTGCGACAAGTTTATTCGTGCAAGAGATTTTATGAAAAGGTAGATGTCTCAAATCTACACACTATTTTGGAATAAAGAGCTCATCTCAATAGCTTTAGTGCACACAACTTTCTTTTCTACTCCGAACAAGGTAGTGTGTGATAATATTTCCCAACAGTAAAGACCTAAATAAATAAAAGTTACATGAAGGAAGTTTACCCTTCTCTGTTCTTTCAATGGCCACGAAAATGTGAAGCCAGTAAAAGGAATAATATTTCTTGCAGAGAAGGAACATTACTGCTTTTCTGGGAATCTTCCTTGTGTTTCTGTTAAATCATAGGAATCTGAGATCAGCTCTGTGTGCCTGACGCTTTAATTCTATTTGCACGAGAAAACAACAGTGGTCATCTATGATGCATGCCTATTTGGACAGGATAAACAGCACCGCTGTTCCTTTCAACTTTGGCTGGCGCCCAGCGTCAGTGCAAGTTTAAAATACACACATTACTTCGTTTTTTAGCATTTGATGCTCACTATCAGGGTCAGACTTCTACAAAGGATACAAAATAATCTTTTGAGGAAGAGCAGCTCACCCTGGAATGGAGCTCCTCTGGCTCATTACTCAAGGGCTCAGGCGGGGCACATGCTGGGTGTCCGTCTCCTTCTTTTAGCTGTTGACTGGCTGAGCTGAGTTCTAATCCCTGTTGGGCCTCTAGCCATCTGTAATCTGGGGCCTGTTCCATTTGCTTTTCTAGATGTCCGTTTCTTCCTATGATAAGGAGGGAGAGCCAGATAATCATGAATAAAACCTCTGGACCTAATGGTCTGCGGCTGTTTAGACAACTGCATGCACATGTGATTAATGAGTTCTTAATAAGGACAGAGACAAAATTAACTGAATCTATGGTCAATTAAGCCATCTTAGAGTTGCTGTAAAAACATTTGTCCCAATGTTTGCTGCGTGAGAAAGTGAGTGGAATGTTCTTCTTGTCCTTCATCTAGAAATGGGTAATACAGAAACACGTGAAATTCACAAATGGTTACCTAGAAATTAATCTCATTTTACAAATGTGGCTCAAATCTGAAACCATCATTAGAAAAATACCTATTTGGCTCAAGAATTTATGCCATTATGAAGTCAAGATGTTACCATGAGAATGAATAAAATCATCTGTCATTTGCTAAGAGAAGCTTTGAAGGGAAAAAAAAATCAAGAGAGAACTTCTCGGGTAAGAGAAGAGTCCGCAGGGGAGGGCATGGAGTATATCCTGGCGTGACCTGGGAAAACCTGGCCTCCGCACAGTTTTGCCTGGGGGTGCTTTGAATCATAGAGAAAATCACATTCTCCATTTGTCTCTTCTTTCTAAAGCAAAGTATCATCTCGTCACTTTGTCAGTAGAGCGGGGACATGACTATATGCAGCTTCTGATTCAAATACAGTTGGGTTGACCCCAGTTATGGCTTGTGTGAGAGTCTTAGCAAAATAATTTCTTACCTAATGAGCTGGCACACGTGAACTAATTAGAGCTTTACTCCCTTCCAGTAGGAAACTTAAGAAATTTGGTCCAAACATGGAAAATCTGATCTCACTTGTGAGAGTTGAGACACCTGCAAGGGATGGAGAGAAGAGAAGGGTTTATTCAAGTCAGACGAGAAGGCTGGTGCGCCCTGCTTCCATTACATCATTCATTAAGAGGACTGAGCTGCTGGCTTCACAAAGCACCGTCACTGCATGATGGAATGGAAGAAATGATCAGACCGAGGAGTAGTTGGTGCACGTGTGCTTGGCCATAGCCTTAAATGTTTATGGAGTGTTCCAGAGACATCAAGATAGAAGCAAATGATTGTAGTCCCAGAGCAGAGCTGCTGCATAACATCGGGGACTTTGGGGGATGGAAGGACTCTGAGCTTTTCACGAGTAAGGACCATGGGCAAGTCGTCAAACTACATAATGTCGGCACTAGGTAGAGCTCAGATATTTGACCAAAGAAATTCCAGATCTGCCTTCTAATTCTGATAGCTTCTAAATGTATGACCTTGGGCAAGTTCGCTTATCCAGGTGCCATTTTCTTATGTTTATCCTGAGGCTCCACTAAGGCAATAAATGAAAACGTTTTTTTTTCTTTGTTTTTACCAATCACATTATTACTTGCGTAAAATTATACCTGCTTGTTACATACATCTCAAGCAATGGAGAAAACTTGAAAAGTAAAGTAACAAATCACACAAATCACTGTCATATAAAAATAATCTGTGTTTAAATTTGGTGAATATTCTATGCCTATATTAACAATTTGAAGTTTTCCCTGACCAATTTAAATTATTAATTACTAAATTAATTGCCCAGGGAAAAACACAATGCATTTGCTTTCATCTAAATTGGCTCTTCTATATTGATAAACTTCACAAAGGGGTTGCTAAATCGTTATCTTACGTTAAGTAGAGAGAGCAAAATCTAGCAAAATGCCCAGTAAAAGTAGTGCCCCCTGCCGACCCCAGAAGTACTTCCACAAATATTTGATTCAAATTTCACGTTTTAAACATTTTTCATTTTTTTTAGAACTGCCGTTTAAAAAACCCAACTTGGAGATTTACCTACCTGCTCCCATGTATGTAAATTAACTTGATTTTCCTAAGACTAAGGAGTGACGTTATTTCTGCTATCACTCTCTAGTTGAATAAAGGACATCCTGAGACTGAGGGTGAGTGGTTTTGAAAAGTAGTATGATTTTTTTACCATTTTATGTGAGGTCAAATTTTCTCAACATTTTCTAACCCCCTTAACTGTGAATATTAAAATACTTTCTGACTACCACGTGCAACCATAACATCTAAATATTAACTTTTTGCTTATTGTTACCCTTGACCGATATAGTCATATCAAAATGTTTTTAACTGTACTAAAATAATTTTATGCTAATCAAAAAAAACAGTCGGTGGGCATCCTTCTAGATACCTGTCAAAGATAAATGGACAGATAGATGGATGGAGGAATGATGGCCAGATCATAGTTTATTTTCATGTATATGTGATATTTTATCTAATTTTCTCAAATTTAACAGAAAAGGGAAGAACTAAAATGATACTAAAGGAATTGCTGAGCCTCAGAGAAGTTTTTGAAAGTGAAATGTATAAAATCAATCTTATATTTTAAAAAATTATGCTTATGTGGCTGTCCACGTGATATCACACAGGTTAGAAAATGAAAAACTCTCTATGGGTCTTCCCAGATCACATTCACTTCACCTCCATTACTTATGCAATAATCATTTCCTCCTGTACTTAGTACTTTTACTGTATATGGAAGTATCCCAAAACATTATTTGTTTAGGGTTGCCTGATTTGAATATTATGTACAAAGAATTATACTCTATGCATTCATTTGTGGCTTCCTTCTTTTGCTCAGTCTTTTATTTCTGAGATTTTTGTATGTTTATATGAATAGTTGTAGTCCATTCATTTTTGGTGTCATATTTATTCCATTATCTGAAATAGTACGATTTATTCATTCCTCTGATTATGGTCTATGGGTTTTAATTTTCACTTGTCTGATTACTGATGACACGGGTTTCTTGCCATATATTTATTGGTCAAATATTTCCTCTTTTGTTAAGAGTTTGTTCAATCTTTTGTCTATTTTTCTATTGGGTTGTTGGTACCTACTACTAATTAATTCATAGGAAAGACAGACAGATGATTGATAGATGGATAGATAGATACAAATATCTTGATAGATAGATATATATATTCTAGATACAAGTTTTGCCAATTATTAAGCTATTATCGCTTATTTTTAAATCCATCTTGCTCTATCTTGGTCTGTGATTTTAAAGCTATGTATTAGTTAGCTATTGCCATGTAACAAATCACTTCAAGATTTCACCATTTTAAACAACACGCATCCATTATCTCCCAATTTTTGTGGGCCAGAAATCCAGGTATAGCGCAGCTATATCCCTTGTTTCATAGCCTCTCACAAAGCTATAATCCATGTGTCGAACTCAGAGTCCGTGGTCTTATCTTCAGGCTCAACTGGGGAAGGATCCACTTCCAAGCTCGGTCAGTGGCATTTGACAGGATTCTGCTCTTCATAGGCTATTGAACTACAGACCTCAGATCCCCACCTGCTCCTGGCTGGAAACCACCCACAATCACTTGACATCTGGATTTCTCCCAATGGCGGTGTGTTTCATCGATGCATGAACACCAAGACAATAGACGGAGTATATCAGCAAGATGCAAGTCATACAGAAATGAGATCTTTTAACTTTTGCCACATTCTGGCAAGTCCCTAGGTCTGGCCCGCACTCAAGGGGAGAAAAACCAGGATGGTGGGAATCTACATTTATTCATTCTCAGTTGGTTCCTGTTAAGGTCCATCCATATAGGGGCCCGAGAGGAAGTCAGAAGGCAGGAGAGGGAGAGAATCTGGCACGCTGTCTTTCCCACGATTCCTATTAGTGTCACTGCCGCGACGGCTCTTCATCTGGAAGTAGAAGGTGGAACGGGTAGCAGTGAGTTACAGTCTCCAGATTTTTCCACGCTCCCAGGGCCAGTCTCATCACACCTCCTCAGAGGTAACGATGCCAGCAGGCAGCATGTTCTCATTAGAGGCTGGCGTGCGGCTCCATGGGGCCCCTCCCGCATGCACCAGCCTGAGAGAAGCCTCTTCTGAGGTCTGAGTTCCACCTCCACCAGACCCTTCTCCCAGCCCCTAGCACCTGATCATGGCATCATTTCTCCGGGATCCTGCTGCCTGAGGGTGCGAGCTACTTCTTGCCATTACAAACTCTACGTCACCTTGCTATTCCCTTTTTCACTTCTCCAGCCTCCCATCCCCATTGAACCAGTTCCCTGCACTAAATAATTTCTTCTCAAACAGCTGGAGTGGTTTCTGACTGATACACCGATGTCTTTGCCCAGTTTGAGGGATTTGAAACAGAACTAAAAATGCTCCTTCCCTTCAAAGACTCACAGCTTAGTGAGGAAATACTACATATGGACAAACAGCTATAATACAGATATTGAATGGGGTTATAAAAAAACTATATATAATAGGCTTTAGGAGCTTAGAAGAGAAAAAAGTGCTTCTAGCTAGAAGAAACAGTCTTCCTAGAGAAGGGAGGATTTTAGCTATATCATAAAGAGTGGTAATTCTTTATTTTTTTATAATAATTTTTTATTATGTTATGTTAGTCACCATACAGTACATCCCTAGTTTTTGATGTAAAGTTCCATGATTCATTACTTGTGTATAACACCCAGTGCACCATGCAATATGTTCCCTCCTTAATACCCATCACCAGTCTTTCCCATTCCCCCCCTCCCTGAAGCCCTCAGTTTGTTTCCCAGAGTCCATAGTCTCTCGTGGTTCCTTCCCCCTTCTGTTTACCCCCCCTTTTCTTCCCTTTCTTCTCCTACCGATCTTCCTACTTCTTATGTTCCATAAATGAGTGAAACCATGTGATAATTGTCTTTCTCAGCTTGACTTATTTTGCTTAGCATTATCTCCTCCAGTCCTGTCCATGGTGCAGCAAATGTTGAGAAATCATGCTTTTTGATGGCTAATAATCCATTGTATATATGGACCACATCTTCTTAATCCAGTCATCTGTTGAAGAGTGGTAATTCTTTATAAGGAGTAGCATTCTAAGAGGAGGGACCAGCAAGAGAAAAGCAACAAAGAAAACATAATAGGAAATAAGGTTTGGAAGTTAAATATAGAGGGGGAAAAAAAAAAAAGAATCTGGTCTCTATACCAGCCATGGAAATTGATGGTGAGCCACAAATTCAAGCCATGAAATTAGTTTTAAATTATCTAGTAGGCATATTTAAAACAAAAAGTAAAAAGACACAGAAAAATGAAGTATGTTATTTAATTCAATATATCTAAAATATTTCAATTGATGATATAACAAATACTAAACTATTTAACATTCTTTTTCTTAGACTAAGTCTTCAAATTCCGGGGTATGTTTGACATTTACAACATACCTCACTTTGGACCAGCCACATTTCAGGTACTTGTAACCACATGTGGCTTTTGGCTACCGTATTGGACAGCACGGCTCCAAAGAAGAGGGAGCCATGAAAGATTTCTGAGCAAGGAACCAATATAATCAGGGAAGTGTTTTGGAAATGTTAGTGTGGAAAAACTGCCTATTCAGTGAGCAGACATTTACTGACTACCTAATATCTAATAGAATGTTAAGGCGGTTACTATTTACTGAATGCAAGACTGTGCCTAATGATCAATGAAAACCTTTGGAATTTTTCTTTTAGAGAAATTAGATGCCCTGCTCTAACGATGTCTTCAGGTTTATTTGTTTGTTTTAACATTAGTTAAATTTTATAAATGTTGTGAGAGGCTTGTCGAAGTTCTCAAAATAACGGAACATGAAACTTTGAGTTTTCCAAAAAGTATTCTCTTTAGCAAATCCAAGGATATAAAGCTGCATTTTGGATTTATGCTTCCTGAGTATTTTAGGGTCTGTCAGTCCTCCTACTAATCCTCTTCCCCAGAGACCTTTAATATGGTGATTACTGACATTCCTACTAAAATGATAAAAATACAGGAAATGTCATTTTAATGATTGTGGGTTTCAGCCTTTCCCAGTTACAAGATTAAAATGAGAATTATTTACAAGTGAAGTGCACTCCCTCCTAGAAATTCATTTGGTTCACCTGGATTTATGGACTTAGTCTGTTTTCCATTTCATTTTATAAATGTTAAGCTAGTTATTAAGATAGGAAACACATATTGATAATGCATGGGGGGGGGCAGAGTCGTGCTCTGGCCGTAACCAGCAATGCTGTTGTTACTTACTCATTTAATCTTGGAAGATCAATCACAAGACTCTGCATCTTATCTTTTAATTTGCTATTTATTGCTCTTCAACAAAAGAAAAAATTCCATAATTTTCCTCAAACCCTTTTTGGAATCAAGGCAGGAGTAAACAATCTTCAAACTGTTTGAGGATTTAATAAAATGTGCTCCTTCCGTATTTGGGGCCAGATCACCTGGGATTGTAATCGGACAATGGAATCTAGGTTCTGAGTACAACTTCGCAAATGCAGTCTTTGCTAAATAACTCTGGACCTAATCATTGACAGCATGGAGGAGGGGAAGAGGAAAAGGGAACTGAAAATATTTTTTAACTTGCAATTTGTTCTATTTAGGTGAAATATCAGTTAATATTGGGTCTTTACGATGAAGCATATTATACCCTGGCTGGGAAATAAGCCATACTTAAGTAAGGGGTGAGTAAGACTGCAAGAGGGAGCCTTTTGGGGAGGGGGCATTATTGATGAGATCCTGAACTAATGCCTGTGGAAGAGATGAGGAGAAGTCAGGCTAAAGAGAGCCAACTCAGCAATAGATATGATGCTAACAGAGAGCATGGCTTCATGGATAGCTTCTCTCTGGGTTTTCCCACTGGGGTAAATGGGTACCTGGCTGCACCACTCTCGAAGAGAGATCGTGGAGTAGGAGTGAATTTGGTCTAGGGACAGAGAGAGAGCAGCTCATGGACATATGGATTCAACTTTGTGTAGGTTGAGATGCCCACGGGACACAAAGGAGGAGAGTGCCACAGACAATTGGATATATACGTCTAGAACTCGGGAGACAGATCTGGGTAGAAAATATATACTACAGAATCAAGATGTAATTGAAGACATGGAAGTAGGTAAGCACTCCTGGGAAGTGTATGTAGACAGAGAGAAAAATGGAGCGAGGACAAAACACTGAGAAATCAGCATTTAAAGGAAAGGAAGGGAGAATAGCTCCCAAAAGATTCAGAGACTGTAGATACCCCCTCTTTCCTTGACCTGCCCCACACTTGGGTTCATCTGCAACTATGCTGGAGACTTTCCTGGAAAGTTGACAGTTTCCCTCCTCTCTGCTTCGCTGTCTGAGGACTTTCTCTGGTGCCAGGGGAACCCATTCAGCAAGCAGAAGGGCATCCCACACGTACTGAGAATTTAATGAATTCAGGCAGAGAAATAACCCAGCTCGCCATCCTTAGTGGATCAATTCTGAGATGAGTTCTGCAGGGTTCATCGGAGTTCCCAGGGTGCCTGCCGCACTAACCTGACCCTTACCGCACCCTTTATTGCCTTGTTTTCCCATCCCTATTTCACTCTTCCCATTTCTTTGTGCTTCCCAGATCCCTTCCCAAATAAATTACCTGTGTTCTCTACCCCCACCCCACCCCCACCGAAATTTACCTGCCAGAGAGTCTTGGAGGGAAAAACTAAACTAAGACAGAAGGAAAGACCAGCTAGGTAGGAGAAAATCAATACAGTCTGATGTCTTGGGAGAGAATCAAGAGGAAGGAGAGAGTTTCATGAAGAAATTGACCAACAGTGCAAAATAGTGCAGAGAGAGAGAGAGCCAGATAAGGACTGGAAATATTTCTCTGAATTTAGCAGCTAAAAGATGACTTTGACAAGAGCATTTGCAGTGAAATGGTGGGAGTAGTAGTCAAATTTTAGGAGCTGTTATGTGATTGTGAGTAGAAAAGAGGAGGCAGTGATAAACGGGGGAGAACTGGTAGCTGCTGAAAAGAGCATGGAACGAGGAGGGAAGTTTTATAACTTGTTGAAGGTGGTGTGGACTGGGTGTGCTGAAGAAATAGGCAGTCGAAATGGGGCCAGTAGAGAACTATGGGCAATTAATAGAGTAGAAAAGGCCTTGGAGGAAGAGTGAAAGGATGGAATCCCAAGTAGAAACTATCCATCTTGGACTTACCTTGTCCACAAAGAACAGACCAAATGATAAATGCACAGTGAAAAACTTTATGGTGGGTAAGAAATAGAGTAAGTTCCTGACTTGACTTCTGTTTTCTCTGTAAAGTGGGGGACCAGTCATTAGTCATTATCTATAGCTGAGATGATTAGAAATGGAGCTCTGAGGACAGTGGTGAGGTTTGGAAAAGCAGCTGTGGGAACTCAGAGCTGCAGAATGTACAGATATACAGAAGGATGGCCAGGGAATATGGAGACCCCTGCGGAACTGAAGAATGCGATGCCGTGGTGTTCTCAGTCCCTGAGGTGTGGTTCAGCAGCTCAGAGACAGAGCCCTAAAGGATGTGTTTATTCAAACAGACATAGAACTATATGGTTATGCTAGTCAGTGTTCTCCAGAGACAACTGAATCGATAGTGGGTACGTGTGTTTATATTTCTGTAGAGTCGGAATTCTGTAGGACGAGCCCGCAGACTAGAGACCCAGGGAAGAGTTAATGCGGTAACTTGAGTCTGAAGGCAACCTGGAGGCAGAATTCCCTCTTCCTTTGGGAACCTCAGTCTTTTTCTCTTAAGACCTTCAACTGATGGAGTGAGGCCCACCCACATTCCGGAGAAAAGCAGGATTAAAGGGGAATTGCTCATGAAGTTGTCAGAGAAGCCTGATGGGAATAAGGCAGTGGGGAGAGTTTTAAAAATAAGACACTGAGTCCAAAGTGGGGGTTCTTAATGTAAAAGATATATAGGCTGCCAGTCCCAGGACGAGGCCGTGATTACGGGCTGCCGAAACGGAGGCAAAGTTCAATGCACCCATCTTGGTCAAGGCACTCTGAGGCTAGGTAGTTGTTGAGGTCACTCACTGGCCATTGGAGTTGGCCTGACTGAAGGCAGGGTTAGGGATAGAGGGTGGATGGCCAATGCCTTAGTTAAGAGAGAACAGGAACCCACGGGGATACATTATGGCTGCAAGAGCACAAGGTGAACTGTAACATCTCTCTCCTGACCTTTTACTGTTCTAGATGTGGGACGGTGAGCCCTCCTGCAAATGTCCTCGGGGAGAGCAAGATGGCAATGAGGACCAGGGCTCGCGTTCTATGAAGAGTCGGCAGACAGCAAGGGAATTTGATTCTGTTGGAACAGGGGGGCCAGAGGGCACGAGGGAGAGTTTGGAGGCAAGGAGAGAATGGGAGGTGGGATTTGAAAGGGGGTCTAGAGCATTAGGTGAACCTAAATGACCAGTGGGTCCTCGGGGCAGAGGCCAAGTCCGACCGGATTTGGGGTCTGCAGGAGTAACTGTATTGCACTTCCAAATGGAATTTGTGATTAAGAAAAGTCAGTGCCCCTGTAGGCCTCAGTTTGTTTCATTAAACGATGGTTACAGCAGATTGGCCTTTGCCCTGGTTCCAACCAGAATAAGCTATTGGGGTCCCTGGGAAAACTGTTTCCCCGAAGCACAAGTAAAGATAATGGTTAGTCGTCAGGACATCACAAGGTGGCTTTCAGAGGAAAGATGAGAAGAATAGAATTTCAAATAGAGGAGCAAAAGCATGAAGGGGAGAAAGAGGCAAGCCCATTTAGATCATGGTGACCACACCTTCAATGATGGGTATGTGACCCTGTTATGCTTTGCCCTCTTGAAACCCTCCTTTTTCTCTAGGATCACTGATGCTGCTTGGCACTGGTGGGGCGATCACCTTAGAACTGTCTGAGTGCACAAAGTTGCTGAGAGCTGTCTGCCCTCTATGTCCTGGGAAAGGAGAGATAAAAGGAAAACCCCCTTTCCCTGCTGTTTTCACCTCCAAAGAATGATGAGCCCAGAGAGGCTAAACGTGACCCCCGGGACACAGCCGCATCCCCAGAAGTGATGCCTAATGGCTTTACCAAAAGTCTCGGCTGTTTCTCAAAGTTTGAGAACACCCGTGTGGGGTAATTCAAACCTGGCTGAAGGGAACAATGTGGAGAAGAATTTAGCCAAGTGCTTTCTTTCTATCGGCCCCAGGGACAGTGATGCCAGTGTCCTCAAATATAAAAAAAGAGAAATCCACTTGGAAATTATTATTATATTCATTTCAACCAAAAATATGGTAGAAAGTGCTCATACTATTTCAATAGAAAAGATGAAAATAAATAATAGCTTCTAAGTAAATATAATAAACAACTCCTGATTTCTTAAATAATTACTTGGTTTTCCTGTTAGAGAAAATAGAAGGCATGAGTTTTAGTTAATTACATATCACCCTTCAGTTAGGTTCACTTGGGACCCAGGAAAACATTTTGTAAAGCTTTCCTATATTGTGAAGCCTCTGTTATAGGCGCCTACTGATTACATCTGAAGTAACTCAGGAATGTGTGTGTGTGTGTGTGTGTGTGTGTCTGTGTGTGTGAGAGAGAGACAGAGAGAGAGAGCTTTAACAATTAGAGAAAATACACTTGAACAATGTTTATCATACAATCTCATTATAAGTTTCTTTCTAGAGACCTAAATCAGGTCACTAAAGCCATAGGAATGTCACAATGCATCTGTGGCCCCTCGATGGATTCCAGAGACTTATGTATCACTCAAACTTTGTTAAAGCAAAAGTAAGGTAATAAAAAACATGTGAGTAAATGGAAGCAAAATCAAGTGAAGTTTTGAGACAGCTATCCACGTCATTCTCTCTTTAAATATTCCTTTTGATGAAAGGGAATTTGTGAAATCGATCTACACTAATCAAGTTAAATTCCAAATAAAATTGTTCAGGCACTGTTTTAAAGTGCCCCTTATTAAAAATCCAACCCCATGAATATAAAAGCAGCCCTTCATTTTAATCTAAAAATGGACTATGTGAACAAGAAACCAGAGATGTGGCTTGCACTTGCCACGCCTTGTAGGTCCTCGCCTATGAAGAAGGAACCATGATGCCCATCCCACCTCCCCTACGAGATTGTTCTAAGAAATAAATGAGATCTCTTTCAACTTTGGAAGTACTCTGCAAATGTAGGGGATTATTATTCAATGTTTCTCTGAAATTGCACTGTGTCTTACCATTTGCAGAAGAGAGGCCATGAACCAAAAGATAAAGCCAAGCTCCCATGAGTCTCTGGCTCTTCTCTACCGGGCCACCTGATACCCCCCTGCAGCTGAATGTGGAAGAATGGACTGCAGGACAGCGGGTGGAGGAAGATTGTTAGGCTTCTCTTCCAGCTTCGTCAAGATTCTTGGCTTTCTCCTTCATACCAGTAGTTTGAATTATTAGGAAGCAGACATGCTGTCAAAAGACTGGATAATTATCTGTCATTTTCCATGTCTGAAGGCAGCCTTCCACCTCTGCAGTTAGATGGATAATCTGTGCTTGCATTCCAAAATTTATTATATTTGGATTTTATGTGGGTGTGCGTGATCCCTCAAGGGAGAAACCTCAAGGAACCTGTATTCTGCTCCCCACCTCCTCCCCCACCCACACGCCCCACACAAGCACCACACACACCACACACAGCTCCACACCCCCCACACACAGCCCCACACACAGCCCCACAATGCAACACACACACACACACACACACCGCCACACACACCGCCACACACACACTCCAAAGCAGGGCTCTGTGGACCAAAAAGGACCAAACACTTTGGATATTTGTTCATAAATCTTTCAGCTGTACATATATATTTATATTCTTATTTTCATATCATTTTCCAACCCACTCAATGTTCAATCATATGCAGTCAAGTGGAAACACAAAATAGCACAGACTGATGGACTTTTTCCTTAAGCTGCCATTGCTGTTTGCAAAAGCTTCTCTCGCTCTGTAGAAAACACGATGGTGTTAGCTTTAGAGGGGAAGGTGTTCCTTCAAGAGCTGTTCAGAAAAGGGCAAAAATCAAAATGCTGATTCAGGAGAGAATGTTCTGAGTTGTTTTTCCAGCTGCAGGAACGGATCTCCAGTGATTTATCTCTGTCTCTAGCCTGGTTCTCTGTGGGACCAGCAGCATGCATTTTTAAGACATCTTGCAGGGGTTGGAAGAAAAACTCCTTCACTCTTTCTGAAACTCTATCCAGATCATAGTAATCATGATGAAAAATCATGTATTTATTTAGAATGAATAATGAATGTATTCTCTGAACAGACTGTTGGATGTTCACCGTGTGCCGGCCCTGAGAAGACACAGATGAAAGACAGTCATCTGCTCTCCAAGATGCAGACCCGTGGCCAGTCAGCAGAATGGTTGCTGATGTACAGCAGAGCCCGGGAGCCTCTCCGCTTGAGAACAGGACGAGAGGGACTTGAGAAAGGAATCTTGAAGGGAGAGTCAGAAATGTTCCTGCAGACACAAGCACTGCAGCTCTTACACGGACGCATGCAAAAGCAGGAGAAATCTGAACAGGGGTGAGGAGGTCCACATGGCTTGCGTTCAAGGCTCCATCACCTGCACGCAGGCCATGCAAGGACTTAATCTGTTAGGTCAATGGCTCTCCAAGGGCGGTTTCTAGATCAACAGCAGCAGCCGCACTTGGAATCTTGTTAGAGAAGCAGAACTGAGGGCTCTGCCCCAGACCTGTTGAATCAGAGACTCTAAAGTTGGGGCTCAGCCCCCTAGGCTTTAGCAACCTCTCCAATGTATTCTGATGCAACAACCTGAAGAAACTCTGAGTTTGCAGCACTGTGTACACATTAGCAGTCTGCTGTTCAGTCTCCAACCTGCTCGGTCACCCCGGCTCCCAAACTCAGAAGAGTCCATGCTTGGTTTAACTCTCTGCTGTCACCGTTCTGAAATTCTTAATAGTTTTTAAAAATTGTTTATTTAAATTCAGTTTAGTTAACATAGAGTGTATTATTAGTTTCAGGGATAGAATTTTGTGATTCATCGCTTGCATATAACACCCAGTGCTCATTACATCAAGCGCCCTCCTTAATGCCCATCACCCAGTGACCCCATCCTCCCACCTACCTCGCCCCAGCAACCCTTAGTTTGTTTCCTAGAGTTAAGAGACTTTCATGGTTTGTCTCCCTCTCTGATTTCATCTGATTTTATTTTTCCCTCCCTTCCCCTATGATCCTCTGTTTTGTTTCTGAAATTCTACATGTGAGTGAAATCGTATGATAATTGTCTTTCTCAGATTGATTTACTTTGCTTAGCATAATACCCTCTAGTTCCCGCCACATCTTTGCAAAGGGCAAGATTTCATTCTCTTTGATGGCTGAGGAATATTCCATTGTATATATAAACCACATTTTTTAATCCATTCATCTGTTGATGGACATCTGGACCCTTTCCATACTTTGGCTATTGTAGACATTGCTGCTAGAAGCATTGGGGTGCATGTGCCCCTTCGAATCACTGTTTGTATCCTTTGGATAAATACCTAGTAGTGCAATTGCTGGGTCATAGGGTAGCTCTATTTTTAACTTTTTGAGGAATCTCCATACTGTTTTCCGGAGTGGCTGCACCAGCTTCCATTCCCACCACCTTCTCACCAATATCTGTCATTTCCTGGCTTGTTAATTTTAGCCATTCTGCCAGGTGTGAGGTGGTATCTCATTGTGGTTCTGATTTGTATTTCCCTAATGCTGAGTGACGTGAGGCATTTCTTCATGTGTCTGTTGGCCATTTGTACGTCTTCTTTGCAGAAATATCTGTTCATGTCCTCTGTCCACCTCTTGACTAGATTTTTTTGGTTTTTGGGTGTTGAGTTTAATTCCTTATAGATTTTTTGTACTACCCCTTTATCTGATATGTCATTTGCAAATATCTTCTCCAGTTCTGTAGGTTGCCTTTTAGTTTTGTTGATTGTTTCCTTTGTTTTTGAACAAGGGGCCCCACATTTTCATTTTGCACTGGGCCCCATGAATTACACAGCCAATCCAGGGCTGGACCCTCAGTGTGCGCTGAAGTTTTCCAGGTGATTCTAACGGTAGCAAGTGCTGAAAACTGCCAGGTTAGTAGAAATAATGTAACTCAACCTAAACAAGACATTTAACAAAATGCAGGATGGCTTCACACAGTCAAGATGGACAAATGTTGAGTGAATCAAGTTATAATCATGTTGATTAAAATTTAATTGGTAACAAATTAAAAAATTGGCTAAAATAGACTGGTGATAACCCAAGGGAGTCTTCACTGGCAAGTTATGGATCTCTTTCCTGTTCTGATAGAAATGTGTAATGTGATTTGGATAAAGATATTAAAGTAATACTTCTATGTTTACAGATGGCACTATCCAATACTTTGGTTGATAGAATAAAAATACACTTACCAGTAGTAGAGTGCTGGAGGTGACGCGCGTAAGTTCACAAGAGGAGACTGTATACGTCTCTTTCCAACCTCATGCTTCTTGGCATCACAATCAAGCCTGAAATCAGCCATGATGGGAGTATTTGAACCACAGAGACTGACAAATGTTTCACAAAGCCCACTGTTAAACAATTATCCACAACACCACTGACCACCACCAATCTCTATTGAGATCTTATTTAATTCACATTATATCATTACCTGTGTTGCGTCTTGCAAAGAAGAAAGGGAAGGGCAATGACTGTCTGGCTGAATGACTTTCCTAATGTGCATAAGTAAAGACCAAATAGGGACTCCTGGGTGGCACAGCGGTTAAGCGTCTGCCTTCGGCCCAGGGTGTGATCCCGGGGTCCTGGGATCGAGTCCCACATCAGGCTCCCTCCACTATGAGCCTGCTTCTTCTTCTCCCACTCCCCCTGCTTGTGTTCCCTCTCTCACTGGCTGTCTCTATCTCTGTCAAATAAATAAATAAAATCTTTAAAAAAAAAAAAAAAAAAGTAAAGACCAAATATAAACATAAACATTGTCTGCCACACATAGTTTTTCCACAATGTGCTCTGTCAGTGAGAAAATCAGAATATGAAAGGCCTTTAACAGGTTCAAATAAAGTCCAAATTCAAAGAGATACACACAATACACAAGTGTAAGACTTGACTTGGAATCCAAGACATTGTACAAGAAGGGTGGGAAAAAATGGCTTAAATACAGACCTATAAAATGAGATTAGCAATATTATTTGAGAATATACTCTGAATTGATCAACAGTGTGATGTCCATCCCTGATCTGGCTTTAAACCAGCTGACTTACTCATGAATCCATCACGTCATGGGGCCACATAGTACCCTGCCACCAATAATGACTTCTTCCCTATGTCTTCATCTGTCCCACCTTTCCACTCTCAGTTAGCTTAGCCTCATCCATTATTTTCAGTGTGTTCATTCCTTAACCTTAAATCAGTTTCCTTCGAATGAATATTTGGTCAATTCAAAGTTCAGATAAATGGATAAAGAAGATGTGATTCATATATACAATGGAATATTACTCAGCCACCAAAAAATAAAATCTTGCCATTTGCAGCAAAATGGATGGAACTAGAAGATATTATGCTAAGCAAAATAAGTCAATCAAAGAAAGACAGTTATCATATGATCTCACTAATACGTGGAATTTAAGAAACAAAACAGAGGAGCATAGAGGAAGGGGGGGGAAATAAAACAAGATGAAATCAGAGAGGGAGAAAAACCATAAGAGACTCTTAACCATAAGAAACAAACTGAGAGTTCCTGGAACGGAGGTGGGTGGGGGGATGGGGTAACTGGGGGATGGGCATAAGGAAGGCGCGTGCTGTAATGAGCCCTGGGTGTTATACGCAACTGATGAATCACTGATCTCTACCTCTGAAACTAATAATACACTATATGTTAATTACTTGGATGTAAATAAAATAAATTTAAAAACAAAAACAAACAAAACAGAAAAACAAAGTTCAGGAATGATTATCAGGGATGATTCTTCTCCAGTGGGGTCCTCCTCTATTTCTTCTACATGTCCTCAGAGCGAAGAGGAGAGGAGTCTTGCCTTCATGCTGTCCCCTGAGCATCCACTGGTGACCGGTGAAGTTTCCCTGATTCCCCAGGTCATGAGTCCTCTCTAAGTGATGTCAGCCAGGTGTGTCTAGTCTTCAAGTTGTCCAGCGGACACATACTGTGGAAGTCTGCACCTCTCACCATACTCCCCATTATCAGCTCCTCCCACACCTCCTCTCCCTGCCCTTCCGTCCTACAGTTCCATCAGCACTTCTACGGCCCTCTCACCCTAAAGAGGACACACAAAACTTCTACAACCCTAACCTCCCACCCTATGGCTGCCACAAAAAAAAATGTCACATCATTATTCCTTAGGGAGATGAAAATGAAAATCACAGCGTGACATANTACAGTTCCATCAGCACTTCTACGGCCCTCTCACCCTAAAGAGGACACACAAAACTTCTACAACCCTAACCTTCCACCCTATGGCTGCCACAAAAAAAAAATGTCACATCATTATTCCTTAGGGAAATGAAAATGAAAATCACAGCGTGACATACTACACATGTATTAGAATGGTTAAAATTAAAAAGACACCACAGCAAGTGTTCTGGGTATTCAGATTAACTGTAATTCCCCTACACATCTGGTAGGAATGTAAAATCGAAATCCCCAGGCTTTCCCCTGCTAGGTATTTACCAAAGAGAGCTGAGTGCTTGCAATGCAGAGACTTGCACAGGGAGTGATGTCTCATCCAAGCTACCTGAGGCCCAAAGATCAGATGTGGCATCCTGAGAAGGAACATGGACCTGGGGTCATTTTTCACAGGATCCTGCCCAAGAGGACACCTGTCACTGGATGAGGGAATGAAGAGAGTCCAGGGGGCAATGGCAGGGGGCAAATTCAAATCGCAGGGCAGACTCAGAAAGACTGCAGAGCAGGGACCCTCTGAGGAGACCAGGAAGTGCTCCTGAGGGAAATCATCAGCTTTCAACAATAGCCAGTCCCAAAATGCATGACAGGGAGATGCCACCCTCACTTTCCACCCTGTGGCTTCTTGCCTACAACCAGCTGGTAAAGGAGACTTAACTCTAAGTCCAATACACTGATTGAAATATACACAGGCTGAGCATTGTAATTATCAAATGGGAAGTCTGAGGACCTTCTATCACCTAGGAGATAACAGAGAAGTCATGGGTCCTGCCATAAGATGGAGGAAGACTTGGGACACAAAATAAATATGCTGTAGGAGTACATTCCAGAACAGTACCTATTTAGTGAACTTACTATGCTTTAAAATGCCTTAAAATATAGAAAATGCTTGACTAAGTCATAGCACACCCATACGAGGGAGCAGCATGAAGATAATTTCATGGCTTTTATTATTTTGAAAGCTATGGAACAGCCTAGAAAATAATTATGATGGTATGCGGGAAAAGTATGAGTCTAAACTCTACTCCATAGTGTATGATCCCAGCTCTATAAAAATTTTTGTAACTGTCTACATCAATATGCCACCAGTGGTTTTCTTTGGGTAGTGAGCTTAAGGATTACTTTTAAGTCCATAATTATTATTTTTTTTTTTGCATTTTGAACATTTTCTACATTTAACCCACAACGTTCTTTGGGTTTTGTTTGAAGGGGTGGTGGAAGAGTTTGGTGGGGCTGGGGTTGGCCCTAGTCCACTGGCTGACAGCTTAAAGAAAGGATTTACAGCAATCCCTGAATCTGCTAACTGCCCACCCCAAAGCGTTAATGAAGCCATGTTAGATAGCCAGGGAGCCTTCTGGAGTGTGAGATCAATAGGAAATAGTGGGCCTTGGAAAATTCATGCAATTTAGCACTTGGGTCAGAGGAGTAAGAAATGTTTTGGAAGCATTTTCTGTGTTTATCTGAAGCCCAAACTTCTGTGATTTTCTGGGGAATGGAGGATAGGACTTCCTGGAGGCAAGTAAATTTGGAACACATGGTAAGTGGTGCCCAGTGGGACATCTTTTCTTGTGAAAGAATACAACATTTTTCTGAAAAATCTGGAGGGTTATAGTAGATTAAAAATACATCATGTTTTATCATTTTGGGAGAAGAAGAGATAAAAAAGAAAAATTGGTGAAGAAATAATAATAATTTGTATCTGTAGCACATTTCGCAATTTTATGACGTACTTTCCCTTATAAATCACAATTCGGTCCTCAAGGCAGTTGGAGCTGAGAAAACTGACATGTTCAAGGGCACCCAGCTAGAAAGAGGTGGTGCAGACCTAGCCTTGTTTGACCAGAAATGTGAGATTTTGAAGCAACAAATATCTTTCCAGGCAGGTCTAAGGAAACATTACCACAAGCTGGCTCTTCTTTCCTCTGAAAGTATTACACTAATCTCCAATGCAAAGGAGAGCTTTGTCTAAAAATATGCTGCCCTTCCCCCGCCCAAAGATAAGTTTCTTCCCTGGGATTCCTACTTCTAGAGATAAGGTCTCCAGATTCAACTTTCTCCAGAGATAAGAAGATTCCCAGCTGCATTTGAATTTGAGATAAACAATGAATATTTTTTAACATATGTATGTCCCATGCAATATTTGAAATCCTGTATTTTTATATGCTAAATCTGGCAATTTTACCTAGAGATGCAGACTGAATTTCAGTCAGAGTCTTAGGGAGTATTAAGCTTTGTTAGCATTTAAATGATTTCTGGCTTTGCTCTTTTCACTCATTACCTCTTTGGAAGCAAGATTTTAATCTTCGTGTTATAACCTGGTGTCATATTTCCTACTGGATTCTTCCAGCAGAGTCCTGGGTTCTAATCCTCCCCATAAAGCTCGTCGGGATATTACCAGATGACTTCAGTATCTCTTGACTGGGACAATCCAAAGACAGGAAAAAAAATGTAAGAATAAACTTGAAATCTTATATTAACAAAGTGCTGAGCCAAAGCAGGAGGGCTAGATCAAGGGAATTAAGAAAAATAATGACCTTTTGCTTGCTGTCAATGGTAACTGGTCTCACATCTTCCACTTGACGGTGTTTTCTCCCCACAGCACAGAGAGCCATTAAAGAAAATCCCCTCTAATGGCTTCCCAACCATCTGGGTCAAATCCATACTCCTGACTGCAGCCCCCAACGCTGTGACCAGCCACCGATGAGCTGCTGGCCATTCCCTGAAGCCCAAGCAGGTGTGTACCCCATGGCCTTTGCACTTCCTGTGTCCTCTGCATGGGCCCATTTCCTCCGGGTTCACTTTATTCTTGCCCAGGTTTCTGTTCAAATGTCACTAGTCAGAGAAACCCACTCTCCACCCCCACATTCCTCTATCTCTCCCACCTCCGTTGATTGTATTTTGTTCATAGCTCTTATCACTATCTGCCATAGTTTATACTGGTGTACCAACAGCCAACCCTCTCTAGGATATGAGGAGGAACATGGTCTCCTGCATTCTGGATGTAACCCCAGTGCCTAGAGTCATGCCTGAAAGATGGGCACTTCAGAAATTCTTGACAAATGGTGGACTCCCAATCAGAGAGCGATAGGGCCCCTTGCATACAAGCAAGGAAGACACGGTGGAGGGAAGGGACAGGGCGGGTGGGAGCTGATGTGGAAGTAGGAGAGGACAAGTCCTAGAGGCAAGGGAGCCTTGCAGACCTCCCATTTGCTGGTGGGAGGCCTGCCTCTCACAGGGGGTTGGCAGTGTTCTCCTGGGAACTTGCCTGTCAAGGCTGCCATGTAAGGTCATCTACCCCACCTTCTTGTGCCCACACCACAACAGGCTACACACACACACACACACACTGCATACACCATTGAAATAAACCAGCCTTCCCCAACTTCCTAGGGCTAGAGGGAAAAGACCTTATTTGGGGTGATGGTGGTGACTGTGTTTCCATTAGTCTTTTGCTTGTGCCTCAGTCCTCCTCCATCCTTCTCACTTGTCCTGACAAAGCACCCTTTCTAGCACCTTATTCCTTTCTTAACAGTCCTCTGACTTTGGCTCCTCTCATGGTACATACCGAATTACGAGGACGGAACAAAGCCTCCTTCAGTGCTCGGTTCTCTCCCCTCTCTTCCTCAGACTTGACGCCATTAACTGGTCTGCATCCTAGTCTCCATGGTCTCACCCTCAACCACGCGGCCACCCATGGACTTAGAACTTTTGTCCCCACCAGTGCATGGAAACCTCTCTCCCTACGGTCACCAAAGAGCTCCTATCAAGAAAACCCTTAAGATTAAACTACTAGATTTCTTCAGAGTTTTCAGACATAGTTTCTTGCTCGCTCCTCCTAGAGAATGTTCTGTTCCTGTGGTTTCTGTGTCACATTCTTTCCTCATTCTACTCCTGTCTTTAATACGTGCTTAGGCTTGCACAGTATTTTCCTCAACCAGTAGCCACATACAGCCACACTGGCTGTGCACCACACAGCTCTGGAGTATGCCCTTCACCTAGACGTTGATACGATCAGTGCCTAGAAATGTGCCGTGTACCAGTTGCAAGACTGAGCACAGAAGCTCTGTATTCACTCTACATGTTACTACTCACAATTCCACTTCTGTGCACTGAGCCTCGCACTCCTCATGCTCACACTGGGCAAATTCATCTGATTCGATAATTTTAAGTCCTACATATATGATGATGACTTTTAAAAAGATATCCCCAGTCATGCTTTTGTTCTTGTGTAAGGGACTTGTATTTTTATTGGCATTCTGGGTATTTCTCTCTGGATGCCCCATGGGCAAATCAAATTCAACATTTCCAAAACCGAACTCAATGTCCTTGTCACCCATCTAACCAGGTGTTCTCCTATGGACCCAATTTTGGTTAATGGGTCCATCATCCATCTGGTGACCCAAGTCAGAACTCTAAGAGCCAACTTTTAATGCTGTTTCTCCCTCATTTGCTAAATTTCATGTTTTCTGAGGTCCTGCCAAATGAATGTATCCCCGCCTCTCCTTCCCCACTCTTCCAAACATGTCCCTTTTCATCACCCTGGGCCTCCTGCAGAAGTTTCCGATATCTCTCCCTCTGCAATCCATCTTCAACACCATATCCCAAATTGTCTTAATAAAACACAAATCTGACCTTGTCACGTTCCTATTTAAAATCTTCATTACCTTGAAAATTGTATTTAATCTTTCATGAGTAGTACTCTCTTGCTGATGTTCTGGTTTTGTATCATGGACTACCCCCATCTTACTCCAGCCATACTAGGTATCACCATTATAGAATAAATCAGGCTTCTGGTACAGCTCCATGCTTTGAAACGTGCTAGCCCCCATACTGGACATGCCTTCCTCACACCAGACCACTCGGAACATGGTTCAAAATCAAGCTTTCTGTAAATCCAACATTCTACTCACACGAAGCTAGCCAGTCCTCCCCTATGCTAGTATGGAAACACGTATACAATTTTATGTTTGTCTTTATCCCACTGCACAGTGACTTTGTGCTTACAAAATGGTCTGTGTGTGATTGTTTGAGGGCCAAGTTCATGTCTTATTCATACTTGCATCCTCTATGCCTGACCCAGTGCCTGACACAGAGCATGTCCTCCATAAGTACATACTGGTGAGTGAAGAAAAGCTAAATGAATCACCATTGAATATATTTTCCATGATTGGAACTGGTGATAAACAGAAGTGTTGAAAGGGAATTGTCTATGCTTGATCTTAGGTAGAAAACACTGAACTTTTCATCATTGCATATGATGTTTGCAGTTTTTTTTTGAAGATAGTCTTAACTGGGTTGAGAAATTTTCCTTCTATTCATCATTTGTTGAGATTTCTTTAAATCGTGAATGAGTGTTACATTTTGTCA
Organism: Ailuropoda melanoleuca; assembly: GCF_002007445.2. Lineage (NCBI taxonomy): Eukaryota > Metazoa > Chordata > Mammalia > Carnivora > Ursidae > Ailuropoda > Ailuropoda melanoleuca. The sequence continues at coordinate 118,926,424 of NC_048218.1, read as the reverse complement.
AGTATTTTTCTTCACTTTTGAAGTGATTGCATGTTTTCTTCTTTTTTTTTCTGTTAAGATGGTGAATTGCATTAGTTGATTTTCAAATATTAAAGCAATCTTGCATTCCTGGGATGAAAGTACTATTATATTCAATTTACTAATTTTGTGAAGGATTCTTGTGTCTATATTCATTAAGAATACTGCTCTGTAGTTTTCTCTTTTATGACATTTTTATCTGCTTTCTGTAACAGGGTAATACTGACATCATAAAATAAATTGAAGAGAACTTTTTACTCCTCTATTTTCTGAAAAAACTTTTATAAGAATAACTTTATTTTCTTCTTTTAAACATTTGATAGGAAGCATTTAGGACTGGAGTTTCCTATGTGGGAAATTTTAAATTATAATTTCATTGCTTTAATTGATGTAGACTTACTCAAGCTTTGAATATACATATATTCAAATATATATATTCTGTAATATACAGAGAGAGCTACTCCTATTTTGGTCATTCATGTTTCTCATTTCTTTTTTTTTTTTTTAAGATTTTATTTATTTATTCAACAGAGATAGAGACAGCCAGCGAGAGAGAGAACACAAGCAGGGGGAGGGGGAGGGGAAAGAAGCAGGCTCCCAGCGGAGGAGCCTGATGTGGGGCTTGATCCCATAACGCCGGGATCACGCCCTGAGCCGAAGGCAGACAGTTAACCGCTGTGCCACCCAGGCGCCCCTCTCATTTCTAATTCTTTTATAATAATTTACATTTTTTTATTTTTTTATAATAATATTTTTTTATTATATTATGTTAGTCACCATACAATACGTCCCTGGTTTTTGATGTAAAGTTCCATGATTCATTAGTTTAAAGAATGTTTCCCTTTCATCTAGGTTGTTAGATTTACTGGCATGAAGTTGCTGATATTTCCTTTTTAGTCTTTCAATATCTATAAGTTCTGTGGTGATGTCCCCTCTTCTGCTGCTGATATGAGTAATTTCTGTCTTCTCTCTTTCTTATTTGATAAGTCTAATGATAAAAAGCTGTGTTTTCTGTCATTGTATCTTATAAATATCAATTAAGTCGAGATAGTTGATAGTTATTCAAACCTTCTGTCTTTGCTGAATGCTTGCTTAATTTTTTCAATTGTTAAGAATGGAATGTTTTAATTTCCAACTATGATAGTGGAGTTGTCTATTTCTCCTATTAACTCTGTCAATTTCTGCCTTGTGTATTCTGGAACAATTAGTTGTATATACATCTACAATTGTTAACAGCAGCAGCAACTTTCAGAAAGGTGTTCTCTAAGAATCATCAACTTCAGAATGGCAGACAGCTAATTGGTTGCAGATTTTCTACAACGCATGTATTTCCAATGATTTTTTTATTTCTTTATTTTTCTAGATTAAACTTTTTCTATTAAAAAAACCTAGAATGGTTTCTTCTCCCCTGACCAATACTTTACAGCTGTAGGTACAAACAATACTTACAAGGTCATATTAAGTAACTACTGAATATTTATTTAGTAGAAAGTATTATATACATGCTATATAGGTAGGATGGGAGGAAGTCTAAAATTAGAGGTGAGATATGGGATTAGTATGAAAGCTAAATCCCTATCTTCCATAGTAGGAAGCCAAATTATAGTCTAACATTGAAAAAATCCAGAAATAACAACTTATATATACTATATACAAATATGAAAATAACCACAAAAGAAAACATTTAAAAGAATTGAAATTGTTGGGGCACCTTGGTGGCTCAGTCGGTTAAGTGTCTGCTCAGTTCATGATCCCAGGGTCCTGGGATTGAGTCCTGCATCAGGATCCCTGCTCAGTGGGAGTCCGTTTCTCCCTCTCCTTCTGCTGTGTGCTACCCCACCCCTGTCAAATAAATAAATAAAATCTTAAAAAAAAAAAAAAGAACTGAAATTGTTTACCTCTGGGGAGAGGTATTTGGGGATAGGAAAGGTCAGGAAAGATGGAGCAAAAGAACATTTTTATTATTAGCACTATAGCATTGTTTGACTCTTTAAACTATATACATGTATGCTTTGATAAAAATAAGGTTTGGCCTAAAATTTTAACTTGAAGTATGACTCCATGTGTGTTAAGGGTCATATAAGTGCCACATCAAGGGATTATTCAATAGAAGAAAAAAAATCAGGGCATGCTTGTCAGGTCTGGGCTTCAGAACAGAGATATAATTTAACTTGAACCCTAAAATATGGGAACAAGCGACAGTAGATTGTAAGTTAGTGATATTACCAGGTTAAAAGTGTTTTCCAGGGGGCGCCTGGGTGGCACAGCGGTTAAGCGTCTCCCTTCGGCTCAGGGCATGATCCCAGTGTTCCGGGATCGAGTCCCACATCGGGCTCCTCTGCTGGGAGCCTGCTTCTTCCTCTCCCACTCCCCCTGCTTGTGTTCCCTCTCTCACTGGCTGTCTCTATCTCTGTCAAATAAATAAAAAATCTTTATAAAAAAAAAAAGTGTTTTCCAGGAAAGATAAACCCACCACAGCTTACAGTCCTGAGTGACATTACCAGTCCCAAGGTTGACTAAACTCTCAGATTAACAATTGCCTTTCTCCAACATCCTTTTTCATTTCTGTAACACCGAGGAACTTTCTGGCCTAGAATTGTCCTGCTTCCAACATAAGCTAACACTCAATGTTATGGCACATTCAGAAAATGAGGGAATAAAAGTGAAACTTCGCTTCTCTTAAAAAAATATGAAAGTCTCTTCCAATTAATTATATCAAATAGCATGTAATTTTTCTTTGAGGATTCAAAAAGTCCTTGAGTTGAATTTACCTCAAAAAAAAAAAAAATAGAAACAGCAGCTGAGTAATAACAGAACTCTAAAGAGTCTAAAAATTTAGCTAGGCAGGTATACTATGGGATATATAGAGAAGACAATTTTATTATTTTTCACTATACCTTGAATTTTTTCTGGGTCCAGTTCTTCACTTGGATGAAATTTAAGACACATTCCATGACCCTTCAGGTAAATTTTAATTTTACATTTATTTATTTATTTTTAAAAAGATTTTATTTATTCATTTACAGGAGAGAGAGCAAACACAAGCAGGAGGAGGAGCAGAGGGAGAGGGACAAGTAAACTCCATGCTGAACGCAGATCCTGAAACGGGGCTCACCGTGGAGCTCGACGTGGGGCCCCATCTCACGACTCTGAGATCACAACTTGAGCCGAAATCAAGAGTCTAGCACCCAAGTGACTGAGCCACCAGACACCCCAGTATTTTTCAATTTTAAAGAAGTCTTATTTTAGTCATTGAAATTTTCCAGCTCCATGAAACGGAGGTGATCTTACTTTGGAGTTAAATTAAATATTAACTCCTTCTACAACCTCACGACAATTGCAGATGAAGTCCTGAAGTCAAGAAAGCTGGTGCAGTTGGAGTACTCGTTCTTTCCTATTGTACATTTTGTATACCACATTATGTATTCTCCCCGCAACTGCTAACCTCGATTATGGCCTCTCCAGCTTTGGAGTGGAGGAAGAAAGGACAAGAGAGGAGCAGGAAGTTTTTTCTTGATTAGCACGGTGGCTATTTATTTCCTGCTGTCTGGTCCTTGCAGGTCCCTAAACTAGGGTCTTTTGTGGGGCTTTGCATAGGTTTCTGGGACCCCCCTTCCTTTGTCTCTGGAAATCCTTAATCAACTATTTCTGTGATGTGGGCGGTACATTTTCCCCAGTTAGTCCCTTATATCTTCTTCTTTAGCCAAACTGGAACTTCTTTCTGCTAAGATCTCTCCTTGTCTCCAGATGTTACTCATGGAAATCTTTAGAAAGCCCACACTGACTCTATTATAGCCACCCCACAACTGGAAAACACTTGCCCAGTCACTCGGAGTTCAAATTACCCACAGAAACCACTGCTCTTTCACTCTCCCATTAAACTGACTTGTTGGCACATATCTCAAGATATAGATCGTCCATGAGGGTGTGAGCCGAAATTCACTGTATCCGTAATGGAACATGGAACTCATAATCTCATTTTCAACCATTTTATAACCTTGATGTGGGTGAGATATGTAAGAGACACAAGATCACATTATGATTGCCTCCTTGGTAAGTCCTGGTGTTTTGTGGTTCCCATGGAGGTGTGCTATCCATATACCCCTTCAAGATGGGACATACTGCCCCAATTTCTGGGAGTGCTGTCAGTCCACAGCCCCTTCAGGAATAATTCAGCGACAGAAAGCTGTCTCACCCCTGGTCGCACCCTTCTGTGGACAGCTAACATCCAATGACTAATTGAGGCAGAGGTATCAAGGGGACCATTGTGACATAACGTGGATAAAACTTCGGCAGGCAATTTCAATTCCCCATGGGGTTGGCTGGGGTTGTCAGGCCTGCATCATAGCTCAACTGCTTCCTCTAACAAATCTTGCTTTTTCCCTCTACCTTTCATAGACATTGATGTAAAGGGTGCTGCTACACAAATATCTGGAACACTGACCTCTAGCTCAGTGTCAGCTTCCTGCAGAACAAAAATTATAATTACATATCAGTGAGCTGTGGCATTTATTGAATCTTGGTGTTCAAGCCAAAATTTCTATATTTATATTTTAAAACACCGTTTAAAGCAAAAAACAATAAATACACGGATGGCCTTATGCTGACATGGATTATTGACAGAAATAAAGACGATTTAACCTTGCTATAATTTGTTACACAGAGTGTAAAACACTGAATTTTGGTGATTTAAACATAGTACTCAAAAACTTAAATTTCTTTGAATTACTCATCCTTTTTTTTTGTATATTTGTATACTCTGATTGTGTGGTGCATGTATTATAATCTTTGATAAGGAGGGACTTATCAAAGGCAAGGACTATCTCTTTTAATATTTGTATTCCTGCCCCCTAGATGAGAAATAAAGCAAACTAATCAGAATTAAAAGTGCTTAGAGTTAAGGGGCACCTGGGTGGCTCAGTCGCTAAGCGTCTGCCTTCTGCTCAGGGCATGATCCCAGGGTCCTGGGATCGAGCCCCATGTCAGGCTCCCTGTTCCTCTGGGAGACTGCTTCTTCCTCTCCTGCTCTCTCTCTCTCTCGCTGGCTGTCTCTCTCTCTCTGTCAAATAAATAAATAAAATCTTAAATTAAAAAAAAAAAGAAGTACTTAGAGTTAAGAAACAGAATTCAGGATAGAAAAAGATCATATCAAATGAAGACATACAGATCGTTCCTCAAGAGAAGGAAAAAGTAGGGAGGAGAAAAAAATTAAAAGTAAAAAATAAACGTAAAAAGAACAGAAGGGTTTTCTAAGTGACAAATATTGAAGAAAGGCACTGAAGAATTGGCACACAGATAATAGGTGTCCCTGAAGAAGAAAACCAAATCAAGGGGAAAGAGCAAGCAACAAAATGTCTAAATAAGAAAACTCTTCTGAACTGAAGTTATTTGAAACTATATATAAAAGAGCAGATCGGGGGCGCCTGGGTGGCACAGTCATTAAGCGTCTGCCTTCGGCTCAGGGCGTGATCCCAGCGTCCTGGGATCGAGCCCCACATCGGGCTCCTCTGCTAGGAGCCTGCTTCTTCCTCTCCCACTCCCCCTGCTTGTGTTCTTTCTCGTGCTGGCTGTCTCTCTCTGTCAAATAAATAAATAAATAAATAAATAAATAAATAAATAGCGAGCAGATTGCTAAGACTACTGAGAATACTGACCCAGGATGACCAAAACCAAGAGAGTCTGGTAAAATAACTGCACTTTAAAGAAGAATGAAAAATCTTTTGGACAGGTAGGCTAAAAAACAAAGGATTAATAAGGGAGGAATTAGATTACTATCAGATTTTTTTTGAAACTAGTATTTTATGACAGAAAATTGAGTAATGTATATAGAATAGTCAAGAAGAAAAAAAAGTACAAGTGAAGGATTTTTATACCTCAAACTCTCACTTTCAAGTTTAAAGGGCACATGTATACTTTTATCAAAATGTAAAAACTCAGGGAAAATGTTCCCAAGATCCCTTTGAGAAATCTACTAAGCATAAGTTTCAGAAAACGAAATACTGGAGAGACATTGACATGAGGATTGGTGGGAACAATAAATATACAGTTCCTTGTAGGACTAATTCTAAATTTACCTTTGATACGCGTTCACACACAGAATAAAAACTTTTTAGTTCTTTCCACCAAAGAGGCTTCAATACACTGACCAACCATAAAGCAATGATTCTCGATAGAATTCACATTTTGTTTTCAAATAACATTTCCCACTAAAAGAAAGCAGAACTTTTTGACTGATTCCAAGTTTAGGGAAGGAAATGTACAAGACAGCCCTGAACATCTTGTCATACCAGACAGTGAGTAAGTTATTAAAGATCATTAGGGACATCAAACATAACTTAGAAGCCAGCTTGCGGAGGCTTTCCTAAGCAAAACATGGAACTATTTCAAAAAGGACAATTACAGTTGACTGAAATGCAGACTACGTTTAAATCCATAAGTTTATCTTAATGTTATTACAATAATATTAAGATAATCTGGTTGATTTCCTTAGAAAAAGATAAGGAACAAACTCATTGTTTGAAAAATTGGGGTTTTTTTTTAAAGATTTTATTTATTTATTTGACAGAGATAGAGACAGCCAGTGAGAGAGGGAACACAAGCAGGAGGAGTGGGAGAGGAAGAAGCAGGCTCATAGCAGAAGAGCCTGATGTGGGGCTCGATCCCATAACGCCAGGATCATGCCCTGAGCTGAAGGCAGACGCTTAACCGCTGTGCCACCCAGGCGCCCCTGAAAAATTGGTTTAAGGAAAAAAATCTAGCATTATTCTTTCTTCACCATTAGAATTATATCAGAGTAACGAAATAGTAGATGTGATAGTTCACCTCTTTATAGAGCTGTTCTTTTTCTTTTTATTTCTTTAAATTCAATTTAGTTAAATACAGTGTGTTATTAGTTTCAGAGGTAGAGTTCAGTGATTCATCAGTTGCATATAACACCTGGTGCTCATTACCTCAAGTGCCCTCCTTAATGCCCATCATCCCCCACCCACCTCCCCTCTGGGAACCCTCAGTTTGTTGCCTAGAGTTCATTGTCTCTTACGGTTTGACTCCCTCTCTATTTTCATCTTATTTATAAAGCCATTCTAATAATAACAAGTAGTGATAGAATTAGAATATCACCATTTGTACTATCCAGTGAATTAATGAAGTTAGGCACTGAACACCAACAGCCACGAACATCACAAAAAGAGAAGCAGCAATATATTCTGTGCCTCCTGATGAAAATACATAACAACACCTACCGTGTTGCCAAAGGGATCAAGCATGAATATGAGCAAGCCTCTGGACCCAACTTCCAATTTATGAGAAATGGAACTGTGGAAGCTTTTAACCTGAATCAAGAGAATACAATGAGCAAAATCTAGGCTATGATAAACTCTTCCATCAAACACTCTCATTGTTCAACCGAAAAATTGTAAGAAAAATAAAGGGATAGAGGAGTGACTTATAGATTAAAAGAGACTTAAAGACATATCCATTTATTTAATGCAAGGCTGTGTGGTAATTTCTAGGGATGCATAGGAGGGTGATGAAACTATGAGGAAAAGAAAGGAAGTGATTAATGTAAAGTCAGGATAATAGTTAGTTACTGCGGGTAGAAGGCTGTAATTTTCGATCACACATCAAGGGACTTCATGTGATTAGTAAAGTTTGATTTCCTTACTGAGTGGTAGTTGCAAGAGTGTTTGCTTTGTTACTCATTAAGATATATATTTACTTTATATGGTTTTCTATGTCTGTGTTTTTTCCTATAATAAAAAGTTTTTTAAAAGAAAAAAATGAAATTTCTCAGAAAACTTAGGGAAGTTACTGTGGGTGATGAAGCCTCAAAAATGTGCTATAAAGCAATGGAAACCAAGAGTATGCTACTGACACCAGGAGAGACATACAGATCAATGGAATAGAGTTGAGAGTGCCAAATCATTAAACGGGGAAGTCTAGTCTTTTCAACAAACTATGCTCAAACAACTGGAAAGAATGAATTTGGATTGTCACCTTACACCATATACAAAAATTAATTCAAAATAGATCAAAGACCAAAAGTAGGTGGCACAGCGGTTAGGCATCTGCCTTCGGCTCGGGGCGTGATCCCGGCGTTATGGGATCGAGCCCCACATCAGGCTCCTCCGCTATGAGCCTGCTCCTTCCTCTCCCACTCCCCCTGCTTGTGTTCCCTCTCTCGCTGGCTGTCTCTATATCTGTCAAATAAATAAATATAATCTTTAAAAAAAACTATAAAACTCTTAAAAGAAAACATAGGGATAATTCTCCATCACCTTGGATGTGGCAAAATATTCTTAGATACGTCAAAGCCATGAGCAACAAAAGGAAAAAATATACAACTTGGATTACATCAAAACTAAAAATCTTTGTGCTTCAAAGGACACTACCAAGAAAGTGAAAAGATAATGCAAAGAATGGGGAAAAAATACTCACAAATCGTATATTTGGTAAAGAAATTGCATATGGAATATGTAAAGAAGTCGTACATTCAATAATAAAAAGATAAATAACCCATTAAAAAAAGACTCTGGATAGATATTTCTCCAGGGAAAAAGTGCAAATGGCCAATAGATATATAAAAAGTGTTCTACTTTATTAATTATCAGAGAAATGTAAGTCAAAACCACAGTGAGATACCAGTCCAAATGCAGTAGGGATGAGTAAAATCAAAACCCAGATTATAACAAGCATTAGGGAGGGTATGGAGAAATTAAAATCCTTATGCCCCACTGATGGGAATGTAAAATATGTAAAATGGTGTAGCTGCTTTGGAAAACATTCTAGAAATTCCTCAAATAATTAAACATAGAGTTGTGGTATAACTCACACACTCTATTCCCAGGTTTATGCCCAAGAGAAATAAAAATATAAAAAAGTTTACGTCAACGTGTATAGCTGCATTATTCATAATAATCAAATGTGGAAAAAATCCAAATGTCCATCAGCTGACATATGGATAAGCAAAATGTGGTATACCCATACAATGGAACATTATTCAGCCTTAAAAAGAAATGAAATACTAGTACATTCTACAACATGGGTGAACCTTGAAAACATTACGCAAAGTGGAAGAAGCCAGTCACAAAAGACTACATGTTATATGACTCCACTTACATGAAATGTCTGGAATAGGAAAATATAGAGAGACACAAAGTAGATTAGTTGTTGCTCAGGGCTGGAGGAGGCGGAGAGCAGAGGGCTGATAGCTAAATGGTATGGAGTTTCTTTTTCAGGTGATGAAAATGCCCTAAAATTGATTGTGGTGAGGACTGCACACATTTGTAAATATATTTAAACCATTTAATTGTGCACTTTAAATGGATGAATTGTATGGTATGAGAATTACATCTCAATAAAGCTGTTAAAAAGACAGAATGATTTTTTGAATGAGTGCTCATTCTTAGATATGAAAAGTGCCCCCCCCAAAAAAGGCAGAGATATCCAAGGAATGATATGACATATAGTTTAAACTAGTTTAATTAGTATTTTCAAAAAAGTGAAAGTATACTTATCCATGAAACAAGTATAGGAAATTATGAAGCAGAAACAATTCAAGAGATAAGGTGCAGAGTGAAATAAAGTAAATCCACTACAAATAATCACCGAAGCAGGAAAAAAGTGGAGGAGAAAACAAATGACATAGAGAAGAAATCCAGCAAGCCCAACGTCCTCCTGATTAATGTTTCAGAAAGAGAGAATTAAGGAATGGAGAGAAATGAAACTATCAAATAATAAGAGAATTCCTCAGAGGTAAAGATCTTTAGATTGAAAGAGCCAAGTGCTCAAGACAGTAAATGAATAGAGGTGCTGACTTAGACACATGGTGTGAAATTTCAGGACAACTGAAGATAAAGAACAGGATATATAAACTTCCTTAAAGTTTAAAAAATAAAACCTCATCCACAAAGGAACAAATATTAGGTTTCTCAGCAGCACACTGAATGTCAGCAGATGATGGATCAATGCCTTCCACAAGTCGTTCTCAGCGTTCAAGTCAGTCAATCGAGTATGAGTAAAGAATAGACCATGTCGTGGTTACTGGATTTGTCAGATTTGGACTGCCCAGCACTCAACTTCCTTCCTAATAGGATCTCAAAATTCTTACAGACCTTTATCTCTCTCCTGCTACATGTACCCTTAGTAGGAGGAAAGTCCTGACTCTTATCTCTCACTACCTACTCATTGTTACTAATGTCGAGGGGCTTCTCCAAAGAAGACTTATAGACATATAAATGGCCAACAGACACATGAAAAGATGCTCAACATCACTGATCATCAGGGAAATGCAGATCAAAACCACAATGAGATAATAATACCTCTTATTGTTCGGATGACTATTATGAAAAAACAGAAGAGAACAAATGTTAGCAAATATGTGTAGAAATGCGGGCCCTTGCACTCCTTGGTGAGAAAGTAAGATGCATAGTACTATGGAAAACAATAAGGAGGTTTCTCAAAAATTAAAAATAGAACGACCCCGTGATCCAGCAATCCCACTTCTGGGTGTCTATGCAGAATTGACCTCAGGATCTCAAAGAGATATTTGCACTCCCGTGTTCATTGTAACATTATTCACAATAACCAAGATGTAGAAACACCTAGATGTCTATCAATGAATGAATGACAAAAGAAATTGTGGTGTATACATATGATGGGACACTATGCAGCATTAAAAAAAGAAATTTGGTCATATGTGGCAACATGGATAATCCTTGAGGACATTAAAGTAAATGAATAGGCCAGTGACAGGACAAATACTGCATGGTACCATTTAATGAGATATTCAGGAAGTCATTTGCAAAAATCCATCCATCAAAAGTACTTCACAAATAATATTACCTATGAACAGCCATCCAAGGGCCAGTCTATCTCCTGATGTCGGATTCAGATTGCAGGCTACATGCTGATGAAGTATTATAGTAACTAATAGACGGAATTATTATTTTTAGAATCCCCTGTAAATACGTCACATATTTCTGCATCGATTAGTGATCTGCAACACTATAACCATAAAATAAAGATAAATCATAACATAGGTAACGCAGAGAAATTGGCTAACTTGTATTTATGCTACAGATTATACTTTATTGCATATTCTATTGGTAAATACATTTTTAATTAATGAAAATACTTCATTGTTTTTCATGCATATACTACTGGATACAAAGTCATTATATTCAAAAGTAAAACAGAAGATATTTTGCTATTAAAAAAAAATCTGAGAGCTAATTCTTCCTCTAAATGCCACATGGTATATGCTACAGTGTAGGTCCGTGATCTAGTCAACCAAAATGACCCCTCATTGAAGCATGAACACAAAGGCTAAACAAACTCTTGGAGCTCACGGTCTTTCCAGTGGTGTCAGGAAGAGTAAATAACAGTGGGATCCTATCCAAGATGGTCCTCCTAGGGAGATAATGCTATGTTCCTCGATTCCTGCTTTCATGTTTTCCTCTTAAACAGACATAAATTCTCTGAGATCCCAATAGATTTATTCTTTTTTTCTTAGGGTACAAAGAGTAAGTTTCTGTTGTCTACAAGAATGAACTGTATGTGATATTATGGTCTCACAAAGTTCCCTTCAAGAATTTAATAGAAGATGCATAAGAATAAAAAAGAGAAAAGCCAAACAAAAAGAGGAACATATACATTATTCTTTAGGAAAGAGTGGGTCTGTTCCAGAATATAAATTATATAGAGAGAAACTGGAAGGTCTGGTTCAAGATGGTGATGTAAGAGATCCTGAACTCTCACCTCTTCCCATAGACATGCTTAGTGTATAGCTATATACGGAGCCATTTCTTCTGAAAAAAATCCGAAATCTAGCTAAGTGACTCCTACACAGCAGGTGAACAAAAAATCCTCATATGAAATAAGTAGGAGAAGCTGAGGCTCAATTCTGCCATAAACCCCACCCCCAGTGCAGCAACACACAATTTGGAGGGAACTCACAACTCCAAGCTTCTTCCTAAGCAGTGAAGTTTGAAACCCACATCTGACATCTCCTATTTTAAGACCTGCACCTGAGAGACAAAACTAAGCTTCTAGCTCTGAAAGCCAATGAGGCTTACAACCGAGGGACCCACAAGGTTACAGCAAACTAAGAAACTGTTCTTAGAGGGCTCATATGGACTCACTCACCCCATGGCCCAGTACAGAGGCAGCCAAATGAAAACACTTCCAGTCTTTCTCAGAAAGACCTGTTAGCTTATCTTAAAGCTTTAGTCTGATGGCCAGGTATCTAATTTAGCACATAGCTAAGGGACTCCTGAAATACTCTCTAAAAACAGAGTCTGGCAGGTATCACCTTTGTGTTCTCTCCCTACCTCTCTCCAGGTCCTATATCTCCTAGAAAGGAGGTTGTGCACAAGTTTGGCACCCCAGTTTTTGCAGCTGCCACCCCTTGACCTCCTGGCTTTGGTGGCCAGCAGGCTTACAGTTGTGGGTCTCATAAGACTATAACAAATGGAAAAAGCATTCCAACTCCCTACAACCCAGGGCACAGTGGAGAGGCAGCAGACTGAAACTCCCAGTCTTTCTGTGAAAGAGGCCTATTAGCCTATCTTCATAGTTGCAACTTGAGAAGCAGCTTCGAATTGAATATACATCTAAAGGCACATGGTCTTCTTCTCCAGAGACCTCAGAGAGTAGATACTATCATGGCCATCCCCCTCTGCATCATTCCAAGTCATCAGTATCTCTTAAAAAGGAGTTAATGCACACATCTGGTACCCCGGTTTTTGTATTTGTTGCCCAGGGGATGCCCCTTGACTGCCTGTCTGGCTCTTGTGGCCAATGGGGCTTATATTCATGGGTCCTATAGGACTGCAACAAATGGAGAAACAGTTCTTAACTGGCTACCCTGCCCTTTGGCACAGCCCAGAGACAGCAGACTGAAACACACCCCTAGTCTTTCCATGAAAGAGGCTTTTTAGCATTTCTGCACAGCTGTGGACCAAGGGCAGAATTCTAATTAAATGCACATCTAGGGGCTGACTACAATTCTCTGCAGAGACCAGGGAGGCCAGCAGGTGTCACCTTCACATTCTTCCTCTGCCCCATCTCTGGTCTCCAGTGTTTCTGAAAAAGGAGCTTGTATACATGCCTGATACTCCAGCTTTTGTGGCTGAGGCCCAGATGACACATCCCTTGATAGCCCGGCTCCTGTTGCCACGTAGAGTTTACCATTCATGGGCTGTTTGAGACAGAATAAACAGAAGCAGTTCTTAACTGGTTATCACCCCAGGGCTCAGCACAAAAAGAGCAGAGAGTCTTCTCTGAAAGAAGTATATTTGCACACTTTAAAAACTGCTGCCTGAGGATATCGCTTCCAATTAGCCTGAATCTAGGAGCTGACTGAGACCCTCCCCTTTGAGACATGACAGGTCTTAGACATCCTCAACTACTGGGAGCCACTAAGAATAAAGTAGGCTATTTGGTTAATCACAAAGGTTTGAGAAACAGCCAAGAGCTGAAGCAGGGTTAAACAGCAAATTTCGTCTTCTACAAAGGCCACTCCCATAAAGCTGTGAGAAGTGGTTATTTTATCTAATGCATAGAAACCAACACCGAGAATCGAGGAAAATAAAGAAAGAGAAGTGTGTTCTTAAAAAAAGAACAAGTTAAAACTTCAGAAAAAGGCCTTCATGAAACAGAGATAAGTGATTTATCTGATAAAGAGTTCAAAATAACAGTCATAGAGATGTTCAGCAAGCACAGGAGAACAATACATGAACAAAGTGAGAATTTCAACAAAGATTAGAAATATAAGAAAGTACCAAACAGTCACAAAGCTGAACAATACAATAATTTAACTGAAAAAAATACAACAGAGTGGTTCAACAGCAGACTAGATGAAGCAAAAGAAAGGATAAGTGAACTCAAAGAGAGAACAGTAGAACTTATCCAATAAGAACAGAAAAAAGAAAAAAGAAATAAAAAAGAGTGAAGATATCTAAAGGGACTTGTGGAATGACATCAATCAGACCAACATTCACATTTTAGGGGTCCCAGACAGAGAAAAGAGAGAGAAAGGGATATAAAACTTCTTTGAAAAACTAATGGCTAAAACCCTCCCTAACCTGGAGAAGCAAAAAACATCCAGATCCAGGAAGCCTAGAGAGTTCCAAATAAGAGAAACCCAAAGAGCTCCACACTGAGAAACATAAAGTGTGAAAAGTTAAAGACAAAAAAAGAATCTTAAGAGCAGTAAGAGAAAAAAATTTAAAAAAATACGTTCTGCACAAAGAACTATCAGCATATTTTTCAGTCAAAACTGTAATCCAGAATTGAAGCAGAGGTAAAAAAAAAAAAAAAAAAAAAAGGATTTCCAGACAAACAAAAGCTAAAGGTGTTCATCACTACTAGACAGCTCTTACAAGAAATGTTAAAGGCTCTCTTTAACCTGAAACAAAAGGACATTAATTAGTATTAGGAAAACATGAAAGTATAATTCTCGCTAGTTTTATATATATATGTGTGTGTGTGTGTGTGTGAATTATGTAAAATTATGAATATTGTAATGTAAAGGTGATGAGCTAATGACTTATAAAGTTAGTAGAAAGGTTAAAAGACAAAATTAGTAAAAAGAAAATAGCTGTAATTACAAAATTTGTTAATGGGTATACATGATAAAAATATATAAATTGTGACATCAAAAAACATAAAATATAGTGGGGGGAATTAAAATGTAGAATTTTAGAATGCATTCAAACTTAAGGTGTTGTCAACTTAAAATAGGCTGACATAAATGTAGTTGTCTTATAGAAGCTTCATGGTAATCACAAAGCAAAAACCTATAGTAGATACACAAAAAATAAAGAGAAAGGAATCTAAGCATGTCGCTACAGAAAACCATCAAATCACAACGGAAGGGACAAGAAAAGAAGAAAGGAACAAAGGAGTTACAAAATGGTGAGAAAACAATTAACAAAATTTCAGTAAGTACATACCTTTCAATAATTACTTTAAATATAAGTGGATTAAATTCTACAATGAAAATACATAGAATGGCTGAATAAATGAAAAAACAGGACCCAATTATATGCTACCTGCAAGAAACTCACTTCAGATGTAAGGATACACACAGCCTGAAACTGAAGGGATAGAAAAAGCTATTTTATGCAAATGAAAAGAAAGCTGGAGTATCTATACTTAATATCACACAAAACAGACTCTAAGACAAAGACTATAGTAAGAGACAAAGTAGGTCATTATATAATAATGAAGGGGTCAATCCATAAGAGATATAATATTTGTAAATATTTATTTATCTAACTTAAGAGCACCTAAATATATAAAGCAAACATTAACAGATCTAAAGGGGGAAATAAACAAGAATACAATAATTGTAGGGGGATTTTAATACCCCACTTTCATCAATAGATATGTCAGCCAGACAGAAAATCATTAAGGAAATATTGGCCTTAAATGACACACTAGACCAGATGGACTTAGACATTTATAGGACATTCCATTCAAAAGACACAGAATACACATTCTTCTCAAGCATACACAAAACATTCTTGAAGATAGATTATATGTTAGGCCAAAATACTTGTCTTAATAAATTTAAGAAAACTGATATCATATCAAACATCTCTTCTGACCACATAGGTATGAAATTAGAAATCAATTACAAGAAGACAAACGGAAAATTCACAAGTACGTGGAAACTAAACAACATGCTACTCATTGGTCAAATAAAAACAGAAATAAAAAAACACCTTTAGACAAATAAAAAATGAAAATGCAGCATGCCAAAATTTATGGGATGTAACAAGAGCAGTTCTGAGAGGACATTTCATAGTGATAAATGCCAAGAAACATCTCAAATCAATCTAACTTTACACCTCAGGGGACTAGAAAAAGAACAAACCAAGCCCAAAGTTAGTAGAAGGAAGGAAATTTAAAAACCAGAATGAAAATAAATGAAATAGAGACTAAGAGACAATAAAAAATTCAATGAAACTAGGAACTGGTTTTTTTAAAAGATAAACAAAACATGCATACCTTTAGCTAGAGTCTCCCCCCCCCAAAAAAAAAAGAGGACTCAAATAAAATCAGAAATGAAAGAGGAAACATTACAAATGATACCACAGAAATACAGGGGATTGTAAGAGATTCCTATGAATAATTATACACCAACAAACTGGACAACCTAGGAAAAATGGACAATTCCTAGAAACTTACAACCTATCACAACTAAATCATGAAGAAAAACAAAATTTGAATAGATTACTAATAGGGAGATTGAATCAGTAATCAAGAATCTCCCAACAAACAAAAGTCCAGGACCAGATATATTCCTTTATGAATTATACCAAGTATTTAATTAATAATTAATAATTCTTCTCAAACTCTTCCAAAAAATAGAATGAGAGGGACTCCAAAAGAAATGAAAATTACGGGCCAATATTCCTGATGAAAAGAATAAAATACTAGGAATAAATTTAACCAAGGAGGAGAAAACCTGTACACTAAAAATGATAGGATGCTGATAAAATAAATTGACTAAGATACAAATAAATGGAAAAATAATTATTGCTCATGGATTGGAAGAATTAATATTGTTAAAACGTCCATACTCTCCAAACAATCTATAGATCCAATGAAATCCCTACCAAAATTCCAATGGCATTTTTCACAGAAGGAGAACAAATCATCCTAAAATTTGTATGAAACCACAAAAGACTTCCCAATGGCCAGAGCAAACTTCAGAAAGAAGAGCAAAGCTGAAGGCATAATACTTACTGATTTCAAACTATAATACAAAGCTATAGTGATCAAAACAGCATGATGTTGGTATATAAATAGATACATAGATCGGTGGAACAGAATAGAGAATCCATATCTGGTCAGTTAATTTCTAACAAAGGAGCCAAGAATATACAAGGGAGAAAGGACAGTCTCTTCAATAAATGGTTTTGGGAAAACTGGACAGCCATATGCAAAACCATTAACAAGCCACATACACAAAAATGAACTCAAAATGGATTAAAGACTTGAACATAGACCTGAAATCATAAAACTCCTAGAAGAAAAATAGACAGTAAGATCCCTGACATCACTACTGACAATTATTTTTTTTTTTGTATTTGACACAAAAGCAAAGGCGAACAAAAACAAAAGCAGAAATGAACAAGTGGGACTACGTGAAACTAAAAAGCTTCTGCAAAGCAAAGGAAACCATCAGCAAAATGAAAAGGCAATATAAAAATGGGAGAAAATATTTGCAAACCATATATCTGATAGAGGGTTAATATCCAAAATATAGAAAGAATTCCTACAACTCAATAGCAAAAACAAACAAAATCTGATTTAAAAAATGGGCAGAGGATCAAATCGAAACCACAATGAGAGATCACCTCACACTTGTTTGATTGGCTATTATCAAAAAGACAAGAAATAACATTGTTAGCCTGGATGTGGAGAAGAGTAAGCCCTCATGCACTACTGTTGATAAGAATGTAAACTGGTGTGGTCACTACGGAAAACAGTACGGAGGTTCCTCAAAATATTAAAAATACAACTACCATATGATCCAGCAATTCCATTTCTGGGTATTTATCTGAAGGAAACAAAAATATTAACATGCAAATATATCTGCACCCCCATATTTATTGCACGTTATTTATAATAGCCTACATGGGGAAACAACCTAAGTGTCCATCTATGGATAAACGGATAGAGAAGGTGCAGAAAATGGATACAATTGAATATTATTCGGCCACAAAAAAAAGAAAGAAATCTTGTCATTTGTGATGATATGGATGAATCTTGAGGGCATTATGCTAAGTAACATAAGTCAGATAGAAAGACAAATACCCCATAATCTCATCTATATGTGGAGTCTAAAACAAAACAGAACGGAACAAGTTCGTACATACAGAGAATAGATTGGTGGTTGTCAGAGGTGCAGAGTGGAGGGTGGGAGTGTGAAATGGGTGAAGGGGGTCAAAAGGTACAAATTTCCAGTTACAAATTAATAAGTCTTGAGAATACAGTGTACAGCATGGCGACTATAGTTAATAATAATGTATTGCATATTTGGAAAGTTATTAAGAGAGTAGATCACAAAAGTTCCAATCACAAGGAAAAAAATTGTAACTGTGGGGTGATGGATGCCAATTAGACTTATCGTGGTGATCATTTTGCAGCATATACAAATATCAAATTATTATGTTGTATACCTGAAACACATACAATGTAATATGTCCATTATATCTCAATCAAAATGAAGTACTTGGATAAATAGAACAGAACATGTACAGGGCATATATGCTGAACTACACAGTGCTGGTGACAGAAAACAGAGACGTAAAGAAATGGAAAGAACATGGCCATGGATTAGAATACAACATAGGGAAGGTGTCAGATCTCCTCAAATTGACACTTTTAATGCAATTTCTGCCAAAATGTTTGTAAATATAGACAATAATATTTTAAATTTTATATGAAAAGGCAAAGGAACTAGAATATATAAAGAATTTTTGAAACCATAATAAAGTGGGAGAAATCAGCCCATTTTCAAGGCTTACTATATAGTTACAAGAATCAGGTCTGCTTGGCATTGGCAGAGGGGTGGAATCATTAATCAATGGACTAGAGCAGAGAACTCAGATTTGCACAGATATGCCCAACGGGTTTTTTATAAAGGTGCAAAACGAATTCAATAGAGGAAAAACAGCCTTTTCAATAAATGTTGCTGGAGCAAATTGGGCAACCGTATGCAAAACAAATGAAACAAACAAACAAGAAAAAGCCCTCGAACTAAGTCTTGCATCTTATACAAAAATTAATTCAAAATAGGTCATAGAACAAAGTGTGAAACTATAACATTTTTTAAAAAAATAAGAGAAAATCTTCAGAATCTAGGGCTAGATGAAAAGTTCATAGACTTGACACTAGAAACATGATCCATGAAAGGGAAAGTTGATGAATTGCACTTCAAGATGAAATCTTTGGTTCTATAAAAAGACCTTTTTAAGACAAAAAGAAAAACTACATGGTGGGAGAAAAGATTTGCCAACAACATATCTGACAAAGGGTGAGAACATATCAAGAACTCTCAAACTTTGCAGTAAAAATTAAAGCATCTTATTAGAACATTGGTAAAAAAGAGATGAGATATTTTACCAAAAAAGATACGGATTGCAAAAAAAAAAAAAAAAGCACACGAAAAGATGTTTGTTATATATTTTTAGCATTTAAAGTAATACAAATGAAACCCACAATGAGAAGTCACAACACGCTTTTCAAAATGGCTAAAATAAAAAAAAAAAATAGTGATACTCTAATGTTGCTGCGGGTGCGGAGAAAGCAGATCATTCACATACCGCTGGTGGGAACGTCCAACCGGGCGACCACTCTGGGAAACAAATTGGCAGTTAATAGACTACATGTAAGCACCAGTACCTCCCAGTCAGTTCATTCCTCGGCATTTATCCCAGAGGAATGAAAGCCGATGTTCACACATTATTCGCAATTGTCAAAAACTGAAAACTACCCAGATGTGCTTCGGTGGGTGGATGCTGAAAACGGTGTCGTAAACCCGCGCCTTGGAATACTATCCAACGGCAAAAAGAACAGGCTGTGGATACGTTCCAAAACCCAGACGAATCCCCCCAGGATTACACAAATGAAAAGAAGCCCATTCCAAAACGTAATATACTGGGGCGCCTGGGTGGCTCAGTCATTAAGCGTCTGCCTTCGGCTCAGGGCGTGATCCTGGAGTTGTAGGATCGAGCCCTGCATCAGGCTCCTCTGCTGAGAGCGTGCTTCTTCCTCTCCCACTCCCCCTGCTTGTGTTCCCTCTCTCGCTGGCTGTCTCCCTCTCCGTCAAATAAATAAATAAAATCTTAAAAAAAAAAAAAGGTAATGTACTTAAAATTTCATTTACATAACATTCTTGAAATGACGAAATTATAGAGGTGGAGGAGAGGGGTGGAGAAGGAAGTAGTCTGGCTCTAGAAGGGTGATGCGAGGGGGCTGGTGATAATGGCACTACTCTGTCTCTTAGACCGTGTCAAGGTCAATATCCTGGCTATGATAATGTACTGCACCTTCCCCAGCCATTACCATGGAGGAAACCCCAATAGAATGGAAGTGGATCTCGGAATTATTTCTTACGACTGCATGTGAATCTACAAGCATCTCAAAGATAAGAGTTTAAGTAAAGAAAATAAACAAAACTATATACAAGCATACCTCAGTGATATTACCGGTTCGGTTCCAGACTACCACAATAGAATGAATCACTTCCCTTGAATTGTACTATCTCTGGGTGAAGTGATAAGTGGAGGGTCTGAGCTATGCCAGGTCTGCCCCCCAGACCCTGGACCATAAGACTATGAAAGATTGTCATCTCTGTGCTTCCCCTTTACAACACTTGTGCTGAGATGATCTCATCTCGGGGAAAGGGAGATGCAAAATCAAGATAATGCATCGTGGGGGTGAGGTAAGTCCAAATTAATAACTTCTGGATCACTTCACCTCCGCAGAACAACCACGTCTTTACTACTCGTTTGGTTGAGCTCGGGGGCCGTACGTCTGGTTTGATCCAACATTAGCTCATTTGCTTTCTGTTGTTCGAAGATCACATCTGTGAACTTGAAATCTCTCACTGGATGCTACTTCTAGCTCCAGCTCCTGCTGAATACAGTGCTTCTCCTATTAAGAGCTGATGCATTAATGAAAAAAGCAAGCATCAGGTATTCAAACAATCTATTCTTTGGTGCATATTTTATTTTATTATTTTGTTATGTTTTATTTTATTTTTTATTTGTCAGAGAGAGAAAGAGAGAGCACACAAGCAGGGGGAGCAGCAGGCAGAGGGAGAAGCAGACTCCCCACTGAGCAGGGAGCCTGATGCAGGGGCTCGATCCCAGGACCCTGGGATCATGACCTGAGCTGAAGGCAGATTCTTGACGGACTGAGCCACCCTGGCGTCCCTCTTTGGTACCTATTTTAGCCTTTATTTAGTCTACAGTGAGCAAGGGTAATGTGAAGTCCAGCAAATACAGAGGACAGGGAAGACTCCCGTTGGCTGCCATGTTTCCTCATAAAAGGGCTCTTCTTTGCTTATTGATTACACCTTTATGTGAATCCAGTCTTCTAAAGACAGCAGGGAGGGCTTAAGAATAATATGCAAGAAAACTCAAGATATTTTCTTCAAAATATTTGCCACTGAATACCACTTTCTCCATTTTGGAAACAAAAAGTTTTAACAGTCCAGTGTTTCCGTGAATTGAACTTAGCCTTACAAGTTGCGTGTCTGTTCATGTGAATGTGGGTTTTGGTATGTGTGTGGGTTTGTAGGATCTAATTCTTTCCCTTGATTACTTGCTGTTCTAGTCATAATCTCATCCGTTTCTTCCCTCACACCCATTTCTTACTTACCACAGATCTTCGTGATATGAAAGTCATTCCTATTGATTTAACGGGGAAATTGTAATTTAAGAGCATTAAGTGTCATTCACATTGTGATTAAGAGATTCAGAGGTCCTTGTTCATCAGACTTCAAAAAATCAGAGATATTCAAATTTCTGGACTATTTAAAAATAAGCTTAATTTCTATTTGTAAAGAAGTTATCTCTTCTGTAGTAAGTATTTAGAGCTAAATGATCATGTATTTGTTATTTTGGTAGTTTTTAACCAAACATTGGAATGGTTCTGTTCAAAATGCTTGGAGCTATTTATAATGTATTGTTTACTTAATACAATGACACAAACGTGTTCTCAACAGGTATGAATTGGATTCCCTTCTAATGGCACAGAGGAAGGAGGGATATTTGGCTGCTCTTTGCTCCAGAGCCCAAAGAAGTGGACATGCTTGCAAATACACATGGCCCTTTTTTGTATACATTTGGTTTTCATTTGCTTGAAATAATTTTGTAGCCTAGTAAAAAAAATAACCTACATTTATATATAAGGAAGTTAACTGGCTGCTGTTGGACAGAAAGAGGATTTTCTTTTCTTTTTTTACTCACTTACATTAAGGGCATTATAGGAATAATGCCCAGCACTCAGAGTGTTGATGAAAAGTATTGACTTGATTTAGTATCTCTTATTATTCATCATCTAAAATACCAAATGTTGATACTCACATATGGTCTCACAAGATATGGAAAAGAAGAAACTATTTTCTAGAAAGCAACAGGTCTTCTAAGGTTTAATGTGCCCAAGGCACCATCATTTCTTAGCCAACACTCCAAAAAGAAAAGGCAAGTGGTCAGGGTTGTTTTCGTGCATACACTACCATAAACACGAATCGGATGGATGCTTGTTTCAGGATTTAGATTCTAAGATATCTCCCATACAGGATAAACTAAAGAGGCAATTTGAGTTTGAGAGGAAGGGCAGGCTGTAGGCCCAGCAGAAGTCAGCAGAGATGAGCACTGACAAGTTCACAGCCTCCAACCTGACATCAGCCCTTAGGAGTCCACGCCTCACAACCACAGATGGGACAGGTGTAAATACTTGTGCTAGATGGGTAGCTCCCCACGGTTCCAACTAACAAGTATCATTAGAAATATTTCTTGGGGCACCTGGGAGGCTCAGTCCGTTAAGCATCCAACTCTTGATGTCAGCTCAGGTCATGATCTCATGGTCATGAGATCGAACCCCGAGTCTGGCTCCATGCTCAGCATGGAATCTGCTTGCCATTCTCTCTCTCCGTCTGCCCCTTCCCTCAAAATAAATCAAATCTTTACAAAAAAGGAAGTATCGGGTCACCTGGGTGGCTCAGTCAGTGAAGCATCTGCCTTTGGCTCAACTCACGATCCCAGCGTTCAGGGATGAGCCCCGCATCTGGCTCCCTGCTCAGTGGGGAGTCTGATTCTCCCTCTCCCTCTGCTGCCCCCCTGCTTGTGGGCTTATTCTCTCTGTCTGTCTCTCTCTCTCTCTCAAATAAATAAATAAAATATTTTTTAAAAAAAGGAAGTATCTCTTCATTCATGAGTTCCAAGTACAAGCCAGAACTTGGTATTCAGAACTCACATATCCAGGTATTTAGGGGCTTGTCTTATACGTGCTCAATCAGACATCATCTTTACAGGTGTTTCTTCATTTGAAATATGGAAGTTGGGGCACCTGGGTGGCTCAGTCATTAAGCATCTGCCTTTGGCCCAGGGTGTGATCCCAGGGTCCTGGGATTGAGCCCCGCATTGGGCTCCTCTGCTGGGAGCCTGCTTCTTCCTCTCCCACTCCCCCTGCTCGTGTTCCCTCTCTCACTGGCTGTGTCTCTCTCTGTCAAATAAATAAATAAAATCTTTTTTAAAAATAAAAAAATTTTTAAAAATAAAAAAAAAGAAATATGGAAATTTATGTTCAGTAGAAAGCAGACATCTCAAGAAATAACCATAGTGACCTAATAACAAAGAGGTAATATTCTCTAGACCCTGTTCACCTGTCTTATTTGGGGGATCGCAACCCCATGAGCTCCTCTTCACCATCCATTTCAGGAGTGTTGTGAATAAGAAATGAGACAACAGATCCTAACAGCCTTGGGGAAAAAACATCCCACCTCTGTGAAATAACGGCTACCAGTGCTTTATGTGGGGCCAGACCTCTCACCTGCCCAGCAATGCTGTAAGGTCACTACAAGTCCCATTTTTAAAGGAATAAATTGAGGCTCCGAGAGGGGAAATGACTTGCCAAACCATAGAAACTGGAAAACGAAGACTTGGGATTCTGCCTCCAAGTGACTCCATAGTTTCCTCATTCTCTGTGAGCGTGATTCTTCCCTTTGCACCTGAGGAAAGGGGGAAAGGGAGGACCACCCCACCTTTCACAGATGGTCCCCCTTCTCCTTCTGAGACCAGTTTCCTTTTTGTTCCCTACTAACTCCCTTGTAGCCAAAGAATGGGCTAGATGGAACTGAGTGAGGGCAGGAGAGAGGGAAGAGGGAGAGTGGAGAGAATGTCCTGCCTTGGGGTTTATTGGACTGATTTGGGGTCCTCGTGATGATTCTCTCATCTGACTGGCTACCTTGAAGCATTTGCCCGCGGTCCCCCACAAGTTCAGATGCTCTGGTGTTCTGACCTTTTGTGAGGTTTCCTTCAAACGCAAGCCACTTAGATGACAGTTTTGGGTTTCTGGTGTTGTCACATGTGTATTTGCTGCACAATGCATTGAAATGCCAGGATTTATCAGGAATAGTCTCATTAACCGCAAAGCCCACTGGGCTTTGTGTTTCTGTGTTTATTTGGAGGTGACTGTGATCATACCTCTTCTTCTCCTTTGGAAAATCAGCTCAGTGAGAGGCCAAATTATTGATTCTGCGTTCACGCTGCCTCCCCAGAGCACTGACACGCAGGCATTCACTACTTATTTTTTAATTAATGACTAGATAAATGATTTCATCCTGGTGATTAGCCCAGAGAAAGCAGTAACCATACTGCTATGTTCCATAAAGGGAGAATCGTTTGGGATAGGCT
The DNA here is from genome assembly GCF_002007445.2 of Ailuropoda melanoleuca. Classification (NCBI taxonomy): domain Eukaryota; kingdom Metazoa; phylum Chordata; class Mammalia; order Carnivora; family Ursidae; genus Ailuropoda; species Ailuropoda melanoleuca. The sequence goes on along the minus strand of NC_048218.1, from coordinate 118,901,966 downwards.
CCCAGTAAGAAAGAGCCCTGTGGTGTATTTCTCATCCGGGAGACAGAGCCCGTGTGAGTCAGCAGGTGGTTTTGCGCGTTACAGTCACTCAGGGTACCAGGTACCTTCCCTTCTCCAGAACTCTTGTTTGGAGGGCCGGGAACCCATAAGGAATGCTGCGGCCTCGAAAGAAAGCACAGCATGGCCCCAGGTCACCAGCCAGACTCGTCTCATGGCCCCACTCAACCCCAAAGGGCGAGGACATGCAGCCTTCCCACGGAGCTGCAGGGCATGGAGTTGGGGATGTTTGGGGGATTGTGTGATATGGTACCATCAAAAATAAATGTAACAGGAACTCCAAAGGCATCAAAGTGCAGTATGGCGATGCAGGACACCATATGCAGGGAAATGGCAAGAGGCAAAATCGGAAGAGGGTCCGAGTGGCTGGATCATCCCAGCGTTCTTTGTAAGCCGTGCAGAGGCAATGCTTGTCTTGTGCGCCAGCCCCACCATCCAGCACAGAAACTTCTAGTCAGGAAGCAGTTGAAAAGTATCTGAACGCAGAAGCCCCTACACAGTGGATTCTGCAGATGGAGTAAAAGCAGAGGAAGGTTGGCCGTGGCTGCTTCTGCTCGGAACGGTGTGGTCTCTTGGAAGGACTGGGGTTCCTGCATTGGCCACATCAGAGAGCTCCTTTTTCCTTTCCCTGGAGTCAAAAACTGTGGCTGCTCAGAGTCACACACACACACACACACACACACACACACAGAATGCAGAAATTCAATAAACTGGACAACAATAGGCTACCATCCCAAGCCCTGGGACTCCTGCCAAGGGAAAACCACTCTCTCAGCCTGGAAGCTGTTCTGCTTCCTCGGATGGGAGCTGGGATCAGGTGCCCCCTCCCGCGGTCTCTTTCCAGCGTGGAGATGCTGTGATTCTCTGATCCTGGTTTTGGCTCTAGCCCTGAGTCGTGTTAGATTGCTGAGGTCATTGTTTATGTTATAGCGTGCTTGCAGCAGCCTCGCTTCGTAAAATGAAGGAACAAAGAACGAGAAAGTTCATCAAGAGTCCAGTCTCACACCCTGGTTTTCTGACGAGGGCAGGACAGGGAGGCAAGGTTCAGAAAGTTAACCTGAAGTCAACACACAGGATAGTGACACGCATTGTCCCTCCCAGCAAATGACCGCGTGGAAGGCGCTCCCGAGAAGCATCCCATATACGCCTCGGATGTGGCATTACGCGTGCCATTTGATGCACAAAACCCGGCAGGAATTTAAAGTTCAAGCCGCCTGAAAATTGCTTCTAAAGGTTTAAAAGGAGAGAGACTATGAATCCATGCAGCAAATTCAGAGGCCTCTCCAAGTCGGGCGGAAAGCTCCCTCTGCTGGCCCAGAGCGCCTTCCTGGCAGCGCTGGAAGCATGCAGGGCGCCCACCCAGCACGCCCCCAGCTCCGGGCATGTGGTCCTTGGCCAGCAAGTATGTGCTGGGTGAGCAACACGGGTGCTGATGCAGAAAGAGAAGCCGAAGAGGAAAGGAAGCAAGTGGCCTTTGGCCAGGGAAGAAAATGCTGCCGATGGAGCCTGAGCTGCCGCTAAAACATATCTTAAAAAAAAAAAAAAAAAAAAAGGCACGATACGGTATTTTCACAGATTTAACACTCAACTCATGAACTCGTCTCTTACATCCTACGATCAGCTCTCCTTAGCTCTCAAATCATTTTCTTGCTATTTTCTGATAGTAAATAAGAACCCAAACTCAAGTTCGTGTCAGGAATCTGTCCGCCTTATGGACAGTGTTTATTTGGAAAGAACTCCCTCTCCGCAGGAAAGATAGGGATCTTGGCTCAGAGCGCCAGCAGCGTCCAAAGCACTGGGAGGAAAACAAGCTGTGTTGTGCTTGAACAGGAGGCTTGCATCACCTCCACTGCCTTTTCGGCGGAGGGCAACACATGCCACACTCACGCACACACACCCACACACACCCCACATACACGCACACCTGCACACACAGCACACATGCATTTAACACACACACCGCATACGTGAACACCTGCACACACATCACATATACACTTAACACACACACCCCCCACATATGCGCACACCTGCACACACATCACATATACACTTATCACACACCTGCACACACATCACCACATACATGCACACCTGCACACACATCACACACACAGTCACACTTAACACACACACACACACAATCAAGCATTCCAAAGTTTTAAAGTCAGCATACTCGAATCAAAAATTAGGATTCAGTTTGGTAATTATGCCACCCCCTGCCCTTGCCTGAAGGTTTTGAGTCATGGCTCCTGAAAGACGGTCATTCCTGACTAACTCCTCTCCCAAGAGGTCACTCTAACCTCAGAAATGGCTCACAGGGGCCAGAAAGTGCCAGAAATCACTTGGTCTGGTGAGGCTGGTTTTGCAAGGTGGCAGCAAAGGTGAATAATGGCTTGGGTGCGATTTTCCAGAGTCGGGACATGTGCCTCAAACACTCTATCGCCTTCCCTACTTGCTTCCTAATGCCTGAAATGCAGAATTTAAGCTCCACTTTTTCTGGCCTAAAGCCATGTGTCCCTCTTAAGTACTTCCTTATATTTTCAATAGTGATGTCATTCGTACGTACAGCAAGAACACAAAGAAAAAGCTCAAGAGTTTGTTGAAAATAAGAACCTGGCCTAAGTCTTAGCTGAGGCCAAGGTATCTCAATTTCATAAGTGCCCTAGATGAATCTGTTACACGCGACTCATGGACCGTAGTTAAAAACAAAGGCTTAGGGCAAGAGACTAAAACTAGGAGACTCTCGGGGAACAAGGGGAGCAATGAGCCTTAAGACAGTGAGCATCTAATGTAAAGAGGAGTTGGGGGAGGGGTGACAACACCAAGTGGGAGATTTCTGGAGAGGAGAATCTTAAAATGGCTAAGCAGAGCCTTGGGTCACCTTCCAGTCTCGCGGAGCAAGGGCGTGCTGTTCTGTTACTAATGATTGATTCGTGGTGGCTCTTTATCGTGAGTCAGCCAGGGTGCCAAGTTCCCCGTTCGCTGAATCCTGGTGAGGAGCTCTGAACCCTGACATCTCACAGATAGAAAACAAAGTTCGGCGTCTTACCCGGGGTTAAGTAGCTTTGCTCTGGAAAAAGCCTGTGCCTTCTAAATGGCCTTCATGGGGGCTGCTCAAAAGTCATTACAACTTTTCCACTGCTTTTGCCACCAAACTATTTCTGAAGAGCAAACCAGATTTTAAACCCCAGAACAATATGCCGTGAGCGCAGGACATCCTTCGGGGGTCATCTCTAATCTTCTCCCTTCAAAGATGAAGAATCTGAAGCCCAGATGGGGCAAAAGACACAAAACTGTGTACCCCGGCTGGTGCATGACCCCGCCCCACCCCTTATGAAGGCTGGACCAAGAGCCAGTCCTGGTTCTAGAAAGGAAACCAAGATGCATATGTGTAGAAGACATGAGTTTTCACAATTTCAGTGAAGAAATAAGGTACTTGTTTGTGTATACAATTCTATAATTGCATTAATTCGTATAACTGCAGAATATTCATATGTTGACATTTTCTTTTTTTTTTTAAGATTTTATTTATTTATTCGACAGAGATAGAGACAGCCAGCGAGAGAGGGAACACAAGCAGGGGGAGTGGGAGAGGAAGAAGCAGGTTCCTAGTGGAGGAGCCTGATGTGGGGCTCGATCCCATAACCCTGGGATCACGCCCTGAGCCAAAGGCAGACAATCAACGGCTGTGCCATCCAGGCGCCCCCATACGTTGACATTTTCAATACATTGTTTAGTTTTTCCACTGAATACATTTGCCAATTTTGGTAATAAAAACCAGTTCTACAGTTAGAAGTTTACAGAATCTATAAAACGGACACGGGTCAATTATAATAAAACCACAATTCCATCCTAAGCCAAATGGATCAAATCTAAATCTGAATTTTTCATGAGCAATGTATTGATTTAGCCCTGTCCTCAAGACTGAAGGTTTCAAAGTGGAAGGCCTTCCTTTGCATGAGTAGATTAGGAAATATTCTGAAAAGCACTTATAGCCAGCACTGATGAGTCTATTATGAAACACATTGGCTTCATAATTGCTATTAAGAGTTGCTTCACTGTTTTGATCTTTGAATGGTGACACTCATCCAGATGTTTCTAAAAGAAAAGAGCAGAATATGAAATGCAAAGGGGTTGAAATGCTTTATTGATCGAAATATTCCATCTGATTTTTCTCGTTCGTATCGAAACCTTGGACTCCTAATTCAGAGAAAGGTTGTCTTGTCCTTTCCTAAATTCATCTGTCTTCCTGTTGGTTACCCCAAGAACATTTTTGCTGTTTCTTCCAGGACTTTGCACTTGAGGTTTTGCGGGGACTGCCAGGGGGTGGAGGTATAATGTCTTCAAGGAGAGTGCCTGAGACAGAAAGGATTAATCAGACGTTTATTTTGGTATTTAAAAATCAATATTCAAGTTGTTAAAGTCACCAATTCAAAACATTTAGGTCTTCCCTTAAAATTTCAAGTTCAACCTATACATCTTATGCACTATGTAGGTCTAAAAAGCTTTAACAATCACTTTTTTTAAATTATTGAAGTATAATTGACATAGAATGCGGTTAGTTTCAGGTGTACAACAATTATTGGATTGATTCAACCATTCTATACATTACTTAGTGCTCACCAGGATAACAAGTGCAGTCACCACCTGTCACCACATAACTCTATTACAAAATTATTGACTATATTCCCTATGCTGTGCTCTTCATCTCTGTGTCTTATTTATTTTACAGGAAGTTTGTAATCTTAACCCCCTTTATCTGTTTCACCCATCCCCACCCACACACCTGCCCTCTGGCAACTACCAGTTTGTTCTCTGTATTTAAGAGTCTGTTTGTTTGTTCACTGGTTTTGTTTTTTAGATTCCACGTCTGAGTGCGACCACATAGTGTTTGTCTTTCTCTGTCTCACTTATTTCACTTAGCACAATACCCTCTGGGTCCATCCACGTTTTACAGGATGGCAAGCTCTCATTATTTTTTATTGCTGGGTAATATTCCATTATATATGTATGTGTGTGTGCATGTGTGGGGGGGGGATCACATCTTCTTTACCCATTCATCTCTGGATGGGCAGTTGGGTTGCTTCCATTATCTTGGTGATTATAAATAATGCTGCAATAAACATAGGGGTTTATATACCTTTTTGAATTAGTATTCTCATTTTCTTTGGGTAAGTGCCCAATAGTGGAATTATTGGGTCATATGTTATTTATATTTTTAATTTTTTGAGGGGCCTCCGCAGTGTTTTCCATAGTGTTTACACGACTTTACATTCCCACGAACAGCACATTTGGGTTCCCTTTTCTCCACATCCTCACCAACACTTTAACAATCACCGTAAAGGGGTCTTTGTTTCATATTTGATTTTACTTACGAACTTAATTTTTAAACTTCAAATATGTGTATTGGCACTTATGAGTTTCAGACAAGTGATTCCCTTTTAAATCAATTGTCCGATTGAACAAACAACCTTTTCCTTTTTTATATATATTTTACTATATATTAAAATAATATAATTACTGTAATATAATTAATTATTATGATATATAATAGTCTATAATTAATTAATATATTATATTGGTTGATAATAATTAATATGATTAATATTATATTGATAGTAAATATAAATTATATATAAATATATACAAATAATGATATATTAAATATTAAAATATTATATATTATAATTTATATATTATATGTATTATATATAATTATAATTATCAATTAGCCAACATACAGTGCACCATTAATTTTTGACGTAGTGTTCAACAATTCATTAGTTTCCTATAACACCCAGTGCTCATCACCACATATGCCCTCTTTAATACCCATCACCTGGTTAGCCCATCCCCCAACTCTCCTCCCTCTATAACCCTCAGTTTGGTTCCCGGAGAGTAATATAGACCAGAAATTAACAGAAACAATCTATAGAAACAGGGACTTTACAGGCAATACAATGGCACTAAATTCATATCTTTCAATAGTTACTCTCAAGGTGAATGGGCTGAATGCTCCCATCAAGAGACACAGGGTTTCAGATTGGATAAAAAAGGGGTACCCATCCATATGCTGTCTATAAGAGACTCATTTTGAACCTAAAGACAACTCCAGATTGAAAGTGAGGGGATGGAGAACCATTTGTCATGCCATCAGGCCTCAAAAGAAAGCTGGGGTAGCAATTCTCATATCAGACAAATTAGATTTTAAACCAAAGACTGTAGTAAGAGACATAGAGGCACACTGTATCATACTTAAAGGGTCTGTCCAAAAAGAAAATCTAACAATTGTGAATATATATGCCCCCAACCTTTTTCTTAATATATAAATATTAGAGTATGTATTTAATAAACTAAACTTATAAACAGGAACTTCAGGTTTTCTTTAATGATTTAATATCATTTACAACCTTAGAACATTTCAACCTAGAAATTAAAAGCCTAAATCAGTTAGTCAATCACACATTTTTAATTTATTAACAAAGCTGGCTACTATTCTAATACACCAACTCTTACAAACATATTCAGATCCCTTAATATAAAAATATTAACTCAGTCATCTTGAGTCTATTAATATTTTTAAGTTTAATCTAAATCTTTTTGAAATTAAATTATGCTAACCAACTAGAATGTAATTACATCATTCTCCAAAATTTAGGGGATAACTTGCAGTTTTTAAAGCTAGACTTATCAGGCAAGAAGCTGATTAAATTCTAGTTAGGAGACCAGTGGTCTCCTTTCCACCATACATACAGATTGCAGCAGGGGTTCCAAAGCACGGTGAACGGGTTGGCATCACAGAGAGCCTACATCTCTTAAGTTCAGGTTACATCTAACAGAATTCTGTCTGAAAATCTGCTACCCCCATTCATGCGGCTGTATCACTTAGCTGGATTTCCCATTGATTTCCTTCATACAAATATTGAAATGTCTGTTCACAAGTGTAAAGACTTTGAACTTGACAGATTTACTTCTTTTTTCATATTCTCCCTGTTAGGACCACATAACGTTTATAAATAATGAGATAATGTCCAATTGAATCCTACTTACTAAAAACAGACTTTGCAACCAGATTTCCATGATTTGGAATTCCAGCCCCACCATGGCATGGTTGGGTGACCTTGGGTATAACAGTTCAGTTCTCAGGGCCTCAGTTTTCTTATCTGTAAAAGCTATAATTTGGGGATTGCTGTGAGGTTTAGCTAAATTAATCTAGAAAAAGCTCTTAAAGCTGCTGGCACATAAGAAGAATTCTATAAGCATTAGCAATGACTGTTAATCTTTCATGAAGAAGGTTATTTTTTTGATGGAAAGTCTGTCCATTTTGTAATCATAGAGAGTCAGCCATAAGATAGACCTGGTGAAAGATGCCTAGTACAGGCCTTCTATATTTCTCTACTAATTCTAATCTTACTGAGCTGTAATTATTTTTGTAGAGAAGAAGAAAATAATCATGTTAAAGCTTTTCAGGATGGGGCGCCTGGGTGGCTCAGTCGTTAAGCGTCTGCCTTTGGCTCAGGACATGATCCCAGTGTTCTGAGTTGGAGCCCTGCATCAGGCCCCTCCGCTGGGAGCCTGCTTCTTCCTCTCCCACTCCACCTGCTTGTGTTCCCCCTCTCACTGGCTGTCTCTCTCTCTCTGTCAAATAAATAAATAAAATAAAAAACCTTAAAAAATAAATAAATAAATAAATAAAGCTTTTCAGGAGAATTGCCCGGCTGTTGTTTTTAATTTTTTTTAAGATTTATTTATTTGAGAGAGAGAGACAGACGTAGCAACAGAGAGCATGAGTGGGAATGAGAGGAGAAGCAGGCCTCCCCACTCTGAACAGGGAGACCAAGGTTGGGCTCGATTCCAGGACCCCGGGATCATGACCTGAGCCTAAGGCAGACGCTTAACTGACTAAGCCACCCAGGCACCCCAGCCCTGCTGTTTATAAAAAGCTTTAATGAGACTTTTTGCTTAGCCGAAGTTCAGTTTCTCCAGGCTTGGTCACTATTGGGAAGTCTGAGGCTCAGGAGAGGGGCGGGCCTGTAGACCGGCACACCCTACATCCATTCCAGATGCATCTACTGAGACTTCCTTCGCTGCAGAGGGGAAAATCTAACCCCTACATTACCTGAACGCCCTTGTAACTAGGGTTTAGCAAGTGATTTGGGTTCCACCAATGAGATGCGCACGTCCGAAGTTTGGAACGCGGCAGTGAAGGTCCTGAAGTGTGGTTGCCCTTTCTCTGCAGTGGCTGAAGCGGAATTCCCATCCCTGACTTTGCTGGTGTTGAGAATCAGCTATGGAAAAACGTTGCTTTCTTTCTTGCTCTACTCAAAAGTTTCTTCTGTTTGTTTCCCAAGCCACGCACATCCTAGAGCAGTGCTTCTCAACCGGCGGTGATTCCCCATCCCCCAGGGGACAGTTGTTATGACCTGGAGTCACCTTTATTGTCAGGAGCCAGCATATTGCTGGGGAGGTGGAGGTGCGGCTGGAATATTGCTGCCATGTGATGAGTAGAGGCCAGACAGGCTCTTCAACCTCCTGCAAGATGTCTTTCCACAGCCAAGATGTATGCAGTCCAAAATGCAGCAGTGCCAAGGTTGAGAAACCCCAGAAACACATCATGTGCTCAGTATCTGCTCAATGTGTGGCTCTTTAACTCTGCGAGTTGCTTGTATTCAACCTCAAGGTGCAGAGATAGCAACTACGAAGGGGATGGGGAGAAGAGCGCAAGAGCATTACAAGGCGCACCAAACCTTCCTGGGATGTCGGTATTGGGTTGGTTTATTGATTCATTGGTCAGCGGTATCTCTTCGTTTAACTTGAGCGAGTCAGTCTAATTTTTGAATGCTGTTCTCTGTATGGGGGGCGGGGAGTGGTCCTCATTGGTTCTAAAAGAGAGAGATGGAAGAAATTTTGAATCTCTTACTCATTTGTTGAAATGTCCCCTGACCCTCACCACTTGAAGTGTGGTCTGGAAACCAACACCAATGGCAGTGCTGGGAGTTCGTTAGAAGTGGAAACGCCCTACTCCCACCCCAGAGCCTTGGCATCAGAATATGCATTTTAACAAGATCCCCAGGAGACTGGTGTGCACAATGGAGACCCCACTGCACAGGCAAAACCAGCACCTGTGTGTGGATCGAAGACACAACTTCTAATAGGTAACTACTTGATATTGAATTGCCTCGTTGCATTCCTTAGCTCCCCAGCCAGTAAAAGGCAACATTTCCAAATCAGACACATAAATCAGGGTAACTTCACATCTGCTTTGTTTTTATATCTGATTGCCACTGCAACACCAGCGGCCCAGAACACATCAATTATTTCGTTCTCCCTCTATGAAGTATCTAATGATCTGCAAATCAGCTCCTGAGAAGATGCCACGTAAAGAGACCCTATGGTCCTTTTATAATGTGAGTCATTACACCCTTTATTGTGTCACTTGGGAGAGAGATGCTTAGCTACCACTGTTACGTATACTGCTCAGTCATGTAAAAGGCTATCCTAGCAGAGAAAGTCATATACCTTCTCAACAGAAATATTCCCAGCGCACGCCCCTGCACACACGCCCACAGGGATTTTGTGGATGGTCCCTGGCTGTCCACATAGCACTCTGCCCCTCCCAGATCCCATGTGGGGTGGGGCTCCATACATCACTACGACTACCTCTGCGGGCACTCAGCAGGAATATCTGCCAAGGGGATAAGACCACACTAGAGGCAAGTGGGTGGTTTGCAGACTGTTTTACAGAGGGCTAGGGTTTTGTAGGACAATCGCATGGATTGCGGGAAAGTGAGTCATAGAGCTCAAGGGACCCTCCGTTCCCACTCCAACCAGAGCACTTGTATTTGCATCTGTTCTGGAAATTCGAGTGTGTGAAATTTCATTTGAGAATGCATGCCACTGTTTATTTAAAAAAACTGAAGAACACTGGAGCAGATGATTGCTAAGATCTAGTCAATATCCATCATTGTACACATAACCCAAGGAAGCACAAATAGTAACGAAACATGGAAAAATGCTTAACCTCAGCAACAAACACAATTTCTCATTTTTCTTGTGGTACTATTCTAAAAAGCACTTTTTAAAATACCCACTTCTCATTAAGGTGTGATAAAAAGATATTCATATATGTGTGTGATAGGGGTTATACGATGATATAATGTTTTTTGGAGTAAGTGGATAATAGGTGTCAAAATCCATAAAAATATTCATATCCTTTAATATAGATATACCCCATCTTTAACTTGCTTATAGGGAAGTAATTTGAAATTCATTTAACAATTCTATGCATCAACATAGTTATTATAGGGCTATTTATTACATCAGAAAAATGGAAACAATCTGAATGTTCAAAATAGTGCAATTATTTAAATATGATTTTAACATTATATAACATAATGCTTATGACATCATGTTAGGTTAAGAAAAATATAATATGGAAAATGTGCAAACTAGGGGCACCTGGGTGGCTCAGTTGGTTGGGCGTCTGACTCTTGATTTCAGTTCAGGTCATGATCTCAGGGTCATGAGATTGAGCCCCATATCAGGCTCCACACTGGGGTGTGGAGTCTGCTTGGGATTCTCTCTCTCCCTCTCCCACTGCCCCTCTGCCCCCCAATATATGTGCAAACTTTACTTTCTCAACTGTCATTATGTAGAGAAAGACAGCAAAATGCCCACAATAGTCACATAGGTGATGAGATTATCATTTATCTTTTCTCGTCACTATTTTCTAAATTTTGTACAATTTGAATGGTATTTTTAAATGAAAACAAGTCTTTTTGAAGGAATCTTAATCAACTGTAGTGATCACCATTAAATTAGTATCTTTAAGCTTCTATGTAATAGTCACTACCCTAGGCACTTAACATTAGAAGAGAAATCGTGTTTACCCTCAGTCAACTAAACAAAGAACACGGTGAGGTGAGTTATGCGTACATATGCAGGGGCCCTGCCATTGAGGGAAGTACCCCTTACAATTGTACATATATTGTAATATATAATAATTGTAATATATAATAATGTGGTGGAATATCTTATCTACATGTTGATGGTGAAACACACAAGAATACCTCTACCTGCATTTTTTTTTTTTTTTTACCCAAAAGGCATAAGAGAGCTGGTCACAGGCTTGACTTCACATAGAGATATTTACTTGGGCAATGGTCTCAGCCCAACTTCTGGGGATTTTTCTGAATGTGAGAAACAGGGTCAAAGAAGAAGACTTTGAAAAGTAAGGAATTGCTGTCACTGGGCAGAGGTAAAGCAGGGGAGGAAGAAGGTGACTTCCCAGATCACCGAACAGGAACAAAGATGGTACCATGTCGGAGACTAGGAGACCCAGTGGTCTCTGGAGCTCTTCGCCCCGGACACGGCCTTTTTAGCTTAATATTTATGCAATGGACTCCTGCCTGACTTCATAAATTGAAGGTGTACTATACATTTGCCACTAATTTGGGGGAAATGATAAATGGGAAGGTACTTACCCTTAACAAGTTCATCTAAAGACAGAAAATGTTTTGGACCTTACTCTCATGGTTAACACCAGACCAGCCTATAGTTCACCTGCTTCCTTGCCCAGACTTCTTCCTCATTGTTTGATTGCTTTCACAACCACACTATGCTTGATTTAATTTGGAGTAGGGTACATAATTACTATTTAAGGTTAAAATTATCATTCCCAAGTTACTATTTGGGGTGTGAGATAATAGCCTATGTGTGTCCAGTTTTATGCTAGGCTCTTTACAAGTTAAATTCATTAAGCTAGAAAAGATCATCTGCTTTAATCCCCATAAAAAATGTATTAGGTAGATGCTATTAATTCCATTTATAGATTAAGAGACTGAAGTCCAGAGCATTTACGTAACTTGGCCACGGCACAGAGCTCGCAAGCGGCTGGCCATGATCTGGATTTGCGTGTTAGTGAGTCCAGTGCCCCCCTCTTCCCACCATGTCAAGCTACCGTCTACAGTTGAGTTGGTCTCCCTTTAGCTTCCAGGAAGAAACAAGTGCACCCAACGTCTTGGGCAGAGCTGCCCAGCCGCAGCTCTCGGTCCCCTGCTGACTGCACCGTCTCAGTGGCATTGGCTGCCTGCACAGGAAAGAAATGGCAGCACAGCACAAGCCACACGGCTGCTGGACCTTACCAGTAAGTCTACAAGTGGTTGGTGATGCCTGGTCCCCTTCTCCTTATGCCTGTCAGGAGATGAAAAATAGCTTCTCTTCAAAAAATGTGTGGCATACCCAGCTTGTGGTCTGTAAATACCATCTCACCAAAGGAACCAGGAGTCTAAGAGGAGCCTGGACATCTGGTCTCGCCAAACAGCAGCAAAGCTCTTGGTGACTACTGGGATCGTGACAAAGGGGCTCAGAAGTCAATGCGAATAAGCCCCCACCTGGCAAAGGTCACACAATAACTGTAATGGATTGAAGCACATCAAATGTGTTCAAATCCGTGATTTCGTAATGATACAGTAACGAGAACCTTATTAGTCACCTTTTAGTAGGTGCTAGGGAATCAACACACTGTTGAGAAAATTGGTAAATAAAAAGAAAGCCTCAACCATTTATCTTGTCTTTTTTATATAATCAGAACCTAAGCTATCCATGTCGTTGATGAGGGGGAAAGTCTTTTTATTCCAGCTAATAAAGAGAAAAGAAAGAGAGTAACTCTATTTGGCAACTTCTCAGTATTAATGAATCCAAGCAGCGATCAGATGGGTAATCTGCCTCTAATCAAGCCAGTAACTCTAAACTCCCAATTTATAGGAATTACAGGGAATAGGAAAATATGTGAAACTACACCCCCGAGAGTCAACAGCAAATCAAAACTGAGGGAAATCCTCCAGGACGAAAGACCCAGTTTATTCAACAACTCAAAGAACATAATGGATCCTAAGAGACACAAGAGAAATAATCACTATATCACAATGTATGGACTAGATTTTGGTTGTGATTAAACAGACTATTAAAAAATTAACAAGACAATCAGGAAACTGTGAACACGAACTGGATATTTGGTGATACTAAGGAATGAATGTTAATTACTTGGGTGGGATAATAGTGTTTTGGTTCTTTTATTTTTAGAGGTGCATAATGGTATATTCAGATAAAATTAGATTTGCTCTGGGTTTTGGTTCAAAATAACCCTGAAGAGAATATAGTTCCAATAAGCTTACCCAGGCATTAATAATTATATTTGCGTATGATATGTATAAGTAAGTAACGATCGATCAGGTTTAATATATATATATAGGAAAAATTTCAAATATATATTTATGTGTATATATATATACTTGAAATTTTCAATAATAAAAAAGTTTTACAAGAGCTCAACAGACCCCCACAAATCTTTTCCCTCATCCAAACTTGGGGACAAACTATATATATTGATCCTGTAAAACAGAATAGAACATATGCAGTCTGGGGCCTATTTGCAAATTAAATTCTGTCTTTGGCTACAATGGTGACATATGGCACACAAGCCATTTCCACAAAGGAATCTTGCCATGTCTGCCTTGTCTTCCTACATAACTTTAAACTGACACTAATATTTAGTGACAAGGCCACCTCGGATAACCAGATTTGGTGGTCCTGTCAGAAGAGGGATTATCTGTTTGGTCTAAACACCCGTTGTGGCTCTGGTGACCTCACCGTTAACCATAGGACAGCAGCGCTGTGCAGAAAAGGCGGAGAGCTCCCCCGTGTGGCCGGTTCGCGTTAAAACAAGCTGGAGGTGTCCTAAGAGCGTTCGCGTTGCCAGGCCTGATACACTCCTGAATGTTAAGCCAGCTCTCCCATAAAACAAATTTTCCAAAGAAATGTTTCCCCTGTCAGAGAACAACAATCAAAAACTCTTCAATAAATTAACATAGTTAAAATGTCCATGCTACCCAGAGCAATCTACACTTTCAATGCTATCCCGATCAAAATGCC
>NC_048218.1:118866616-118887874 GCF_002007445.2 Ailuropoda melanoleuca | reverse complement strand
CTTTACATCGGAATCCGGGGATGTACTGTATGGTGATTAACATAATATAATTTTAAAAATCATTAAAAATAATAATAAAAAAAATTTAAAAAAAGAAAGATGAAAAAAAAAACTCTTCAATAATAACAGTCCTGAAAGGGTTAGCTATTTTATACGTTTATGGTCTTATGTGTCCGTTTTTGCACGTTTTAGGTAATTTCCACGGAACTCTGGCACATTAAAAGGTGTAGACACTTTGTTCTGCTTCGTAACAAAGTATTAATGTGTCCAAATGGAGAAAGAACAATCCTAATAAAGTGAGCAGTGTGAAAAATCTGACTTTCTCGGACAGCGCTGACTTTCTATAAATCCCTGCGAATTAGAGCAGGAAAGAGGGAGTGACCGCTCTGGACTCCGTCCTCAAGCAGCCCTAGAGGGACCGTGTTTCTGACTTCGTGATGCAGAGGGCCTGACCCGCCCAGGAACACACAGCAGAGCGGACCCCCAAGACCAGCCCTTCCTCACCCCAGGCGAACTCTTCCCACAGCACGATGACCCCCCCGGAGTTCCCTTTCTCCATGAGGCTTCAGGGAGGTCACGGTGCCTTCAGCCTCCACGTCCTTTTCTGCAGAATGAGGGCACTGGGCTAGACGAGCATTCTGTTCCAAAGCTAAGACTTTATCATTTCTCTGATGTTTGTAGAGCCCAAGACTCTGCTTGACCCAACTTTAGTCAGGTCCCTGAGCTTTCTCGTAGGCCCATCTGTGAACTTTGGCAAGAAGACCCGCCCTTAATATCTGATCAGGTCCTCACCCTTCACCATTCCCCAGAGACGGATCACCCCAGCCTACCTTCAGCAAAGACCCTGCCAGGCCCATTAGACAGAATCCCCCCTACCTCTGATGTTTCCTTAGTCATTTTCTATCCACTGACCGCACCCACGCAATATTCAGAATCAAGCTTGGTTCTAAGCTGAAGTCTCTTTTCCCCTATTGCTATAGTCCTGAATAAAATTTGTCTTTATTACTTTAAGTGCTGTCCAGCTCTGGCTTTTCTTTGACATGAGCCCTTCCTCAAATTGCTCTGGGTCAGGGGAACCTCCTTGCCCAGAGGGGTACCCCTATTGAGCAACAACTCACACCCAGTGATTTAAGGAAGGGCACAGAGACCAGGCCCTGCTGCCCCTGCTCCCGGGCTCCCCATGCCCCTGTTGTGGTTTATCAATTTTTAACTAGTCCCTTTGCCCAATCTTACCTCCTTCACTCCTCGCAGTGGAGAGTCATAGCTTGGGGTCAAGGATACACCCCAATAGACCTCCTTAGGCACACAAACTTCCATCTCAGAAGGAGCTCAGTAAAGATAGCACCAGGGGAATAAGAGTCAGGTTCTGGGGTCCCAGGAGCTTGATGTATTAGTTGTATGTCTGAGGCTTTTATCTCCTTGGGCAGGGGTCCCCATCTCCAATGTGGGAGGGATCCTCGGTTGTAGACCTCTCATAAGAATTAAATAAGACTGCAGCATAGACAGCTCAATAACATTTTTGTCCTTGTACTGTTATCATATCATGATGTTGATATTGACAGTGATGATGATGTGAGGAGGAGGAGGAAGAGGATGATGGTGAGTGAAAGTTAATGGCTTAATGTCCCACCGATCAGGTTAACTATTTCTGTTCTTTCAAACCTTGACCCAACTTAGTGGTTCCCAAGCTCTGTTGCAGAGCAGATAAAGGGGGGTGGACAGAGAGTGTCTTTTAGTGGCTCTAGGACAGCCCGGGGTGATACGGTGGTCCCTGGACAGCACTTTGAGAAGCCTGCCCCAAGCACATGGCTTCCTTCCGCTGAGGCCCCACCTACAGACTCAGCCGGCTCCAGGGTCTAGTGTTGACCCTGATCTGAAGGGATCCAACTGGTATTTCCACACGGCCAGCCAAAATCAGCCTTGAGCTCCATTCTAGAAAGGGTGTTTCCACATTATTCCAGAAGATCACAGGATACAGTGAAGATAAAATGTGTTTGTTGAGAACCTAGGTAGGCGTAACTAGGGAGTATAAAGGGGAACAGTCACTCTGGAGTTTAAGTCCCACTCCCTGGAATGTTCCCCAAGGAACTCTCATGCACACCAGGATTCTCATCCCAGAGTTCTCTGTGGTCATGGGAAGTTGGAGGCAGCCGAGAGGTCCATTGTAGGGGAACAGATAAATATGACAGATGCAATTAGAAGCAATAACCTAGGGTGTTATACGCAAATAATGAATCATGAACACTACATCAAAAACTAGGGGCGCCTGGGTGACACAGCGGTTAAGCGTCTGCCTTCAGCTCAGGGCGTGATCCCAGCATTCTGGGATCGAGCCCCACATCAGGCTCCTCCGCTATGAAGCCTGCTTCTTCCTCTCCCACTCCCCCTGCTTGTGTTCCCTCTCTTGCTGGCTGTTTCTATCTCTGTCGAATAAATAAATAAAATCTTTAAAAAAAAAAAAAAACTAAAGATGTACTATATGGTGACTAACATAACATAATAAAAAATTATTATTAAAAAAAGAAGAAGCAATAACCTAAATGTGAATAAAGCAGTGTGGATAGTTGATCGAAAGAGCACTAAGTGGAAACAGTAGAAACCAAAATGAGAGCTTTATATCACAGTTCTATTCATATTTCCTAGAAACTCATACCCGCACCAGAGCACAATAAAGTTCACAAGGACACATGAGACCTTTAGAGTAGTTACACAGGAAAGACATATTTGTTATCAATAAGGAGCTGCAACATTAATATTTTCTAACATTTCCGTGAAAAAAAACCCAAATCTTATGATTCTAGTCTGTTTCTCTCCTTCCCACCCTATAACATTGGTTCTCAAACTATCCAGTACATCAGAAGCACCCAGAGAGCTGATGGGGGGAATGGAGGATGGGGAAAAAAGAAGATATTAATTAATTAATTGAAATAAAACCAGATAAGGGCTCCATATGGACCAAGGATGGGAATGAATTGGAGAGTATGGTTAACCCAAGGCTCCGTATGTGCCGTTGGAAGGAAGGGAAGAGAGGGTGGAGGGTAGCAAGGATAGGGAATTAGACACCAAAATGCTTGCATCCCACCTCCGTGAGATGGCATTTCACTCAGGCTCTCTGATCTCGTGTCCCCAGCAAGAGTGGAGACGTGCCCCGTGCATCACTGTTGTGCATGTTCAGGGATCAGCCTCTGAAAAGTGTCTGGCACGTGGTAGGGGGTCTAGGGTTAGTTCCGTTGTCTCCCTTTCTGAGACCAGGTCCCCACCTCATGCTCCTGGCTCCTGGTTCCTGCCTGGGTACCCCACCCAGGAAGATTCTCAATGAGCTCCTGCAGGTATGGTCTAGGGCCCGGAAGTGGGTGGGAGTCCATATGTACGGAGGGCGTCTCCTGTCGCAGAAATGGAGTGACATCTGTCTGCAGCATGGCCCTTTGCTCCAGGCTTTCAGACCGCACCTCAGAGCCACACATGGCGAGATGCCTCTTTATAAGGTCCAATTAAACCTGCATTAGCGTCATCGGACTTATTTTTTAAATGCACATTCCTGGGTGTGGAGCCAAGTATAAACATGGTTAGCCAACTCTTGAGATGACTTTCATGTACTATGTACTTTGGGAACTAATGTTATAGGATGAGAAAAAGAGAAATACCCTGGGATTAAAAACTTTGGGATTTTTTTCAGGCACATGTTTGAAAATACTAATTTTGTAGCTCATTATTGATGAGAAATAGGTCAATATTTCAAATGGTTCATAAACAGTAACTCTGGTCCACAGGCCCTTATCTGAAATTCTGAGACTCACATTGCCCTTAAAGCTGCATAAAAACAATCTCAAGTGGCCACAAAACCTGGACTGGACTGAGGAGAAATGGTTTATATTCTTTACATACTCCTTTTAATGTGACTACTTAACATATATATTTCATTGCTGATATATTAACGTGGTTTTTTAACAGAGTGCTGTCCCAGATGCTACCAGGGGTACATAATACATGCTATAACGTCTTTTCCTAAAATCCAAAATATTCTGAAATCCAAAATACACCTGACTGCCAAGATTTGAGGTTTGGGATTGTGTGGACTATTCTAGCAAGATAACAGAGTGTATTGCTATTTGATTTCTTATCAACCATCAACTGTTCTTTTATATACATATATATATGTGATTTTTAATTTATTTATTTGACAGAGAGAGACAGCCAGCGAGAGGGGGAACACAAGCAGGGGGAGGGGGAGAGGAAGAAGCAGGCTCCCAGCGGAGCAGGGAGTCCGATGCGGGCCTCAATCCCAGGACCCTGGGATCACGCCCTGAGGCAAAGGCAGGCGCTTAATGACTGAGCCACCCAGGCGCCCCTTAACCATCAACTGTTCTTTCTTTCAGCTCTATCAGTCTCTGGGGCCTCCATCTATAGAAACATCTACCTGCAGCTGTGCCTTGAGGAGCCCCTGGAACCCAGCTACCTCATGGTATGTGGATTCCCCAAATTTGGTTGGCATGCCCATCAGTGATCCCTGTTTGTTCACTTTTTCCTGCTAAGTCTCCTGCAAGAAACTAGCGTACTAGAGCTTTCCCTACATGTTCCCAGACCCTCTCCACTTTCCTCACAGCCAATGAAGGGCAGCCCACTGGCCTCCACTCCTTCTCAGACCAACCAAGCAATAGTGTCATGTGGGGCAAAGGGCGCCAGGCTCTGAGGCAGCAGACCTGAGTCTGCTCCGTCTGCCTCCCCATCCTTGGAGAGGATACATTCTCCGTGACTGTGCTCCCTCTCGTCAGTACCCAGTGTTTGTGACTCGGCATGCCCAGCCCCTGACCTGAGAGTTCACTAGTGAAAAAATGCCAATCTGTTCAAAAGTGTCATCTGCACTTGTAAAAGCTACACCACCTTCCAAGCAGGATCCAGAGAAGACAGGCTAAGACACAAAAAAATGATGAAACAGAAGAGAAAACAGATTCTTGTTAATCTGAAGAAAGGCAGTATGAACTAAAGGGATGAAAGGTAGACAAGCAAGTCGGGGCACCAGCATTGCCTCCTCTGTCCCTTGGGGAGGGCCATGAGCCGCTACCAGCATCCGGTTACCCAGGGTGCCCTTGCTCCTGGGTCACTTGTAGGGGAACTTGGGCCTCGTGGGCGTCACCACCTCCCCGATACCATGTGACCAGCTGACAAGAGCCTTCTGGCTGGCTCAACAGTCTTCCATAAAGACTAACACATGAGCATGTCTGGCTGCCATCATTTTCCTGGGAGTTTTGTTTTGGCAATTCTGCCCTTGCTCTGGCCCCTGACACAGATGAGACCTAATTTACAGACTTCAGAAGTTGAGACCCAAAGCCAGTGGTTTGCTGTGGCAACTGCTCCCTGGGGCCGGGCTGCCTCCTCCACTCTCATCGGGGACAGCCCATCTTTTCGGGCAGTTGCCAAGGGCTTTCTCAAGGTCTTACTGTTTCAGACTTGACTTACTCACTCCTGTTTTCCAGCCAAGAATAAAATCTCCTTGCCTCCGAATTGAGAGTCAATACAGATGCCAGACCTTTTTTCTTCCTAACACTGTGAAACCAACCAAATCATTTAGAAAGATCTAGTTAGGACAGTTTCTTCACACTTTATATCATATCTTTGGAACAATATTAAACATCCTGTAGGCACTTAATAAAGAGTTATTGGCTGTTTATGCCTGATTTTGATTATTTTCACATTTTCTGTGTCTGTCCCAATTCAACTTTGCAAGTGAACTTCTTCCCCAAAAGCTCTGTAATTTTTACTGCTCAGCCACATCATCATTTGTTCCCTGCCTTCCTTCCACCCTCGGGATAATCTGGAAATAATATAATGTTTTGTATAAGTTTTCTTCCCCCAACTATACCACTATAATTTTTTTTCTGATGCTTGGTAACACAACTGAAGAGTTGACCACCTAAGCCCTCAATGGTGTTGGACAGTTAATCCAGATACATTTAATCACTTGGCATCACCTGGCCAAACATGACAGGAAGCATCTATGAATAAGGACATGACTCACACCAGAATCTCTTAAAAGAAAATGGGGTTCGGGTTGGAAGTCTACAAACTGATGAGGAAGAACCAACGTTAAAATTTCTCAAGTCATTGTGTATGGTCTGAGTCACTTTCTTCTAAATTGGTGAATGTTCCAATTTGCTCTCGACTGTTTGACTAAAAATATCTCAATTCCCCCAATAGCATTTTTCACAGAAAGAGAATAACTCTAAAGGTTGTATGGAACCACAATAGACCTCAAATAGCCAAAGCAATCTCAAAAAAAATAAGAACAAAGCTGGAAATAGCATAACCCCAGATTTCAAGATATTATTATAAAAAATAACAATCAAAACAGTATGGTACTAGCACAAAAATAGACACGTGGATCAATAGAACAGAACAGGGAGACCAGAAATCAACCCATACTTTATGGTCAACGAATCTATGAAAAGGAGGCAAGTATATACAACAGCGTAAAGACAGTCTCCTCAGCAAATCATGCTGGTAAACCTGAACAGCTACATACAAAAGAATGGAACTAGGGGCGCCTGGGGGGCTCAGTCAGTTGAGTGTCTGACTCTTGGTTTCAGCTCAGGTCATGATCTCAGGGTCGTGAAATCGAGCCCCACGTTGGGCTCTAGGCTCAGTGGGGAGTCTGCCTGAGATTCTCTCTCTCCTTCTGCCCGTCCCCCCACCCCACTCACACTCTCTCTGTCTCTCTCCCCCCTCTTTCTCTCAAATAAATTAATAAATCTTTAAAAAGAGAGAGAGAGAATGGAACTAGACCACTTTCTTACACCATACAAAAAATAAACTCAAGAGTGTATTAAAGACCTAAATTGTGAGACATGAAACCATAGAATTCTTAGAAGAAATCAAGCAAAAATTTCTTTGACATCAGCTGTTGCAACATTTTTCTAGATACGTCTCTTTAGGTAATAGAAAGCAAAATAAAAATCAACTATTTGTACTACACCAAAATAAAAATATTTTGCAAGGTGAAGGAAATCATCAACAAAATGAAAAGGCAACCTACTGAATGGGAGAAGATATTTGAAATGACATATTGATAAGGAGTTAGCATCCAAAATATATAAAGAACTTTAAAACTCAGCACCAAAAAACAGAAATAATCCTATTAAAAGGGGCAGAGGACCTAAATAGCCATTTCTCCAAAGAAGACATACAGATGACCAACAGACACATGAAAAGATTCTCAACATCACTCATCATCAGGGAACTACAAACCAAAACCACAATGAGGTATATCACGTTATACCTGTCAGAATGGCTAGACTCAAAAAGACAAAAAATAACGGTGCTGGTGAGGATGTGGAGAAAAGGGAACCCTCTTGCACTGTTGGTAGGAATGCAAACTGGTGCAGCCACTCTGGAAAACACTATGGAGATTCCTCAAAAAGTTAAAAATAGAACTGCCCTATGATCTAGTATGTCCACTACTGGGTATTTACCCAAAGAAAATGAAAACACTAGCTTGAAAAGATATACGCACTCCTATGTTTACTGCAGTATTATTTACAATAGCCAAGATATGGAAATAATTCAGTGTTCAATCGATGACTGGATAAAGAAGATATGGTACATAGACACAAGGGAATATTACTCAGCCATTAAAAAGAATGAGAGTTGCCCTTTTGTAACGACATGGATGGGTCTAGAGGGTATGATGCTCAGTGAAATAAGTCCATCATAAAAGGACAAATACCATAGGATTTCACTCATATGTGGAAGTTAAGAAACTAAACAACTGAGCAAAGAAAAAAGAAACAAACACAAAAACAGACTCGTAGATACAGAGAACAAATTGGTGGTTACCAGAAGGGAGGTGGGTGGGGGGTTGGGTGAAATAGGTGGAGGTTAAGAGCACACTTACTGTGACGGGCACTGAGTAATGTGTAGAATTGTTGAATCATTATATTGTATACCCAAAACTAACCTAACACTGTATGTTAACTTTCCAATTTAACAAAAGAAAGAATATCTCAATTCCCTGTACTTCGTAGAATTTAGTTTTTTTTCTTTTCACCACCTAGAGCTGGGTTTATTTCTACTGACTGATGGGACCAGAATTTTAATCAAAGTGATCCGGTTGGACTGTTGGCCACAAATCACGTATGTCAATGGCTGTTTGCCGACCTGCATATATCCTTTCTCTCTCAGAAGCTAAGAGGGCCTCCTCCGTGTGCCCCACCCTCTACAAACTCAGCCCCCCTTCACCTCACTTACTCCTTTTTGCCCATTATCCTGGGTCTTGAGGCCCAGCAATCCTAGTCTCCCGGAGGCAGATCTGGTAGAAAAAGGGAAGAAGAAGAAAGAGAGAAGACAATGAAAGAAAGGGAAGGGAATCCCTCACTATCTCCCTTCCCTGACCCCTTTTCACTTCAGGTAGTGGCCTGGAGGAGATGGGGAAGGGAGGAGAAAGGCAAAAAGAAAGCAGCAGCCACAGAGAAAACCCTCCCTGGAGCCCTGTTCTATTCCTCCCCTCTCCCTGCTCCTTGCCTCCACCTGAGAGCCTGCCCTGCCCAGCCCAGGACCCTCAGCCAGAGCGGGGACGCAGAAGGACCTGCCTTTTTGCAGGGGAGATATTCTCTGCCTCCCAATTCCCATCTCCCAGCACAATCTACAAATGACCTTTTGGAACACAATGCTTTATAAACAGATACTATTTAAATTCCACCTCAAGTTCTGGTATGCTTATATTTATACTTCCTACTAAGCAAAACTGTTTTCTATCATATATTAAATATAGCTGTTTTTGTCCTTCAGTGTAATTATTTCCATCTGAAGACAAGCTCCACCATTTTAACCACATTCCTTATTTTAAAAACAAACTGCCTTTACTATCTATATTTTTATAATAACATCTCAATAATCTTTTTTGGTATTACTATTACAAATGTACAAATTACCATATATATTTATATATATAGTGATCTTCATATATATGAAATTTACATATAAGAAATTACATATAATTTATTACCTACAATATAGATTTTACACATACATAACATTAAACATCAATAAAAAAGACAAAAAGCCTGGAAAACAGCATTAAAATTTTAACTACGGGACTAGAATTATGGGATATCTGAAAATTCTTTCTACTTTCTATGGTTCCCAAATTTCTTCTTACTTTTATAATTGGAAAAATAAAAATAAGTGTAATTCTATATTTTAATATGTTCATGCCTGTTATCTATGAAAGCTGGTTAATACAAATAAAACAAGGGCACTTTTACAGCCAATGCTCCAAATTTGGATTTTCAAAAATAGGAATATCCATTGCAATGTTTTAAAATATAACAGGAATTTAGAAATTGTCAGAGTGGTAGGAGCCTATAATTAAGAGACTATAGAAAAGTTCTCTTCCCGGGGATTATCTGTGGTAGAAACACACTCTAGCTATTTCTTAGAAACACAAACCCCCGTGTAGATATATTTCTTAAGTCATAGAGCGTCACCTCCGTGAAGTGTTACACTCTCGGTGGATTTCCTGATTTAAAGACACGTATATTTTCATCATTTCTGAAGCATAAATGTATTTTTAACTCAAAATTCTCTGTGACACTCATGTTCCCATCCTGCCTGGTTGTATCTGTTTCCAGCAGAGCTATCTTTGTAGACAGTGGGAACGGAAATGGGCAGGAATTAGGAGAGCTGGTCCCCCGTCCGAGCAGCGTGATAAGGACCCCATCACTGCGGGTTTGTCACTTATCAGCCAAGAGCCTCCTCTTCCTCACCAAGACTGGGTTCCACAGCACTGAGCACCTCGGCGCATGGCCATGTGAGCCCCACGCCTGCTAACGGCACCATCCCTAACGTCTGGTGTGGCTGTCCTTCTCTGTCCCTCTCGCTCAGAAATGAACCAAGTCCAGAGGAAAGCACACTGTCCCTGGGGAGCAGACAGCACTCTCAAGGACCTCTGGGAAGACACTTCAGAACCCCTAAAAAGAAGAGCCCTAGAGGGTAACAATGTCACCTGATACAAGCAGAGGAGAGAA
Organism: Ailuropoda melanoleuca; assembly: GCF_002007445.2. NCBI lineage: Eukaryota > Metazoa > Chordata > Mammalia > Carnivora > Ursidae > Ailuropoda > Ailuropoda melanoleuca. The sequence goes on along the minus strand of NC_048218.1, from coordinate 118,877,855 downwards.
CGGAGGAAGGAAAGACGCACTTGGAGGAACATTTGTTCATCTCCTTTCCCAAAGCAAGGGGCAGTTGAAAGAACAAAGTGACAGCGTTTCCCAAAGCAGTCCCCATGAAGACCAGTGGTGCACTAGAGCAGGACCATGGTGTTTGGGACAACAAGGACAGCCAGTGGCCCGTGGGCTCCCTGGTGAAGTTCTTACAGAGGCCACTCAGAGGTCTGGCCCAGCTCCTGTCCGTGACTCAGTTGGGAGGGAGCCTGAGGGGCCAGGGGACACGGTGAGTGTCTCCGGTTCACTGGTAGGGAGCGTCTGGGGCTGCTGTGTCTGGATCCTCGGACACCTTACTAAAATATTGTGATAAGAAAGCTGTTGGTAGGACACTCCTGTTGTGTGTATTTTCCAGGTGCAGGATGGGCCTAGAACAAAGAGAAATATGAAACCTTGCAATGGAGCCAGCGGGCTGGTCAGAGCAGAGGCATCCCCAGTCAAAGGGTTAAGAGGTTACTATTATGTCTACGCAGCAAGACAAAGCCCCCAATAGTTGAGACCTTGTAGACGGATCAGATGTGCATTAGGGTCTGCGGAAGTCAACGATAATCTTTCGAAGGAAAAATAAAGTGCTTATAAACCAAATCCTCTCACTCACATTTCCTGAACGTCTCACCCAGATGGCTAACTGGTGAGCCATTTCACATCTCCTGTCTTCAGGCCCTTTTGACTTTCCTTTAGTTTAGTTAAAAACGTCTTGAATAATCTTCCCAGGGAGGAGATGTCTCTGACAGACCTACATGGTCAGTGACAATCTCACAGGCTGTGGCAGAAACATTGAACGGAATAGAGAACAGAAGTTTCGACAAAGAAACCAAAAATTATTTTGGTAGGACGACGATTCCTTTCTCGATTTAGAATTCTCATGGATTTCTTTTTGTGTGTGTGACAAAGCAGAGTCTGGGATTTTAGCTTCTTGTCTAATGTCTATTTATTAATATTGCATATTTTATGGAAATGTATTGCTACTTTAAGACCGGACCATGACCTTTCTAAATCCTTAATGGCATCCTGAAAGTTCAAGGAGCAAAAACTAATAAAACTGTCAGAAATGTGCATCACTGGTTCTGGGGGGGTGGTAGACTCCGTCTTCAGAAGGGCTCTTGCTTTATCCTTGTTTGGGCCCCTTTATCTTAGAGATAAAAGAGAGATACACAAGGTCTTTAGTTAGCACGACACAATGGTGAATTCCTCCAAAAACTATTCCATTTACATAATGCAAAAACCAGATCTAGAAAGAAAAAAGGTACATTTCTATAGAAACAAAACATTTGTGTGTGTGTGAAAAAATTGGCCCTTTGCCCTGGGATGGCTGAAGACAGGTTTTTGGAACTGACATAATTAATGCCCAAGATACATGCATTTTAATTAAGGGCTGGGGGGAAGCGAATTCCTCAGCGATATCTGTAGTATTCCCCTCATTTATAACGATGACACAGCACCTAAGATGAGCATATCGGGGTGTGTATAACCAAATGGTTGACCTTTCAAGGTCTCATGTCACGTATTTCTGTGAAGCTTCCAACTTTCAGCTTTTGTAATCAGAACAAAAAGTTGGCTTTACATGGAAGTGCTCTATGCTATGCGTATTGGAAGTAGGTTATTTTGATAATCTCATTTCAAAGTACAGATTTGCCCACACAAACGAAACCAGCAGAGAAAAGTTGCCCAATAACCACTTACGCTAGAAAAGGCTTGGCCCCGTGTGGGAGGACAGAGGGGGCAAGATGGTGTGCTCCATACCTCTGCTCCCCAGCCCCGCGCTGACCACGGTTCACCCAGCAGGACAGCAGGACAGCAGGACAGCAGGACAGCCAGGGGATGAGGGCAGTGCCTCGCTAGGAAAGGAGCACCATGGCTTTTCCAACAGGCCTTTGTTAATGAATTCATTAGCCCTGGGGGGCGTTCACAGTCTGCCCAACTCTTACCTGCCTCAGAGAGTCATGTGCTTGTCAGCCCCTGGTCCCCATTCTATGCCCTTATCTTCACTGTACCCACTCTCACCAGATGTCCCTCGGCTAACCCAGGAAGGTCTGCCCCACAAGACCAGGTCCTGGGGAAGTCATGGAGAAGACGATGAGCACAGAAAGAGGGTGGGGGTGCTGAGACTGAGAAAGAATAGAAGGTGGGTGTGGAGAAATGGTGGAAGAGGAGGATGAGGGTGGTGCTTGGAAAATGAAAGAGTCTCTACTTTGGGGGTTGTGGTAAAATGGGAAGGGTCCTAAGGAGATAATCCAGGTGCTTCAGGGGTTGAAACACAGCACCCCCTCGATGTCCTCGCTCATGACTTCTGCCCACTGGCCTGCACTTCCTAAAGCGCGGTGTGACCCTGAGCCTGGGCCACTAGACCCCTCAGGTTACAGAGGCGACGTGTCCAACAAGGACCCAGGAAGGGCACCGGGGCGTGGCACCCAGGAGCAGTGAGCCAGGTCCTGGGAGAGCCACCTCGTTGCTGCAGATCTGAAAACACTCTGAGCCCTGGAAAGGGCCCAGCCCCCAGGTGGCCTCAGGAGTGGTACTAAGGCAGGAGAAATCATTAACTAGATCTGAGAAGAAATATCCAACTTAGAGAAGCAGCGGGAATGGAGGGTGAGCTCAGAAGTTACACCACTATCTCCCTCCTACCTCTGTCTTCTGGACACACCCTCCCAGGATACATTTGGAGGTGGTTCCTCTATGCCCCACCAAGGAAACATGGAGGGAAAGGTGGACAGTTAGTCAATACCTGCGCTGACGGAAGTCACAGACATTGTGATCCAAACGCAGGGCTGATTAGCACCTGCTGGGCAAGGTCATCCCTCTCGCCTACGTGTGGTGGCTTTCATGCCTCCAGCCCCGCACCTGAGTTTGGTTCCTCCCAAATTTGAATTTGAATCTTCAATTTCCTTTAGTGAACCCTTTAGTGAGGCTCGTATTTTCAGAACAAATGAGTCCTTTAAGAAAATGTAGTGCTTGTACCGTCTAGTTGACTCTGGGCTGCCAGACACCTTCCCTTTCTTTCGACCATATTTTAAAAATATTGCAGTGAGCGCCTCCTGCGTTATCAAGCAGAGACCCCTGTGAGAGTAACCGAAAACGGGGGGCGGCCCTTAATTCTCAAAATACTAGACTTGGGCCTTGTACTTAGAAAGCCTGGGCTTCAGGCTCCACTGGGCAAGTGAGTGGCCTCTCTCAGCATCAGTTTTGTCATCTGTAACAAATGGATAAGGGTAACAATTCACAGAGCTTTTGTCAGGAGTAAATGAGAGAGAAGAGTGTCTGGCACCGGGCCCAGCACATTCTGTTCACTTTCTCCCCTTTCTCATTACCAGTTGTTTTTGCAAACGTCTCCCCCGCCCCCATCAGCAATGCAATAAACCGCGCATGCACATTTTAGAATTACAGGTAGGTTTCAATTGTTAGGGTCTGTATGAATAGACTTAGTTATTGTAACCACTTATTGCAATCAATATTACATTGCACAATAACAATTACTATCTCCTTTTCAATACTCACATGTAAAACCAGATGCTTCCATTCAATAACCTGCTCTCAGTCCCTGGTGTGACCCTAATTTCACCGATTGTCTGTCCTAGACCTGTAATAGCATAACATGTGACCTTCCCCTGGGTCCCACACCAGCCTTTGGACCGTGTACATAGATCACACCTTCCTGAGATGAGCTAGCGGACTTGTCATATGGCCACACCTCTTTCTCAAGCAAAGAAGGGAAAGTCGGAAGGTGCTAAATCTAAGTGGACATGATAACTTCTGTCTGCCACCAATACCTTTCCAGGTAGCCACCCCCAGGAAAGTCTTTGGAAAGGAAGCCTACGGGATTAGAGCATTGGTTTTCATGTTGAACGAAATTATTTCTGTCGGTGTCATTTACAAGTAATTGTTCTTTACATTGAACATGTTAGCTGGAATCAGGACCTTGGTACTATGGCCATTACCAAAGATTAAAAGCTGAACGGTGTATGCCCAGTTTTCAACATTGTGTAGATTCCATGAGTTGTAGGAACAAATGCGTAGTTGGAAACTGGGTCCTGCTATCTTTGAATTATGCCCCACCTGTCATCGGTCGGGTCCTACATGAGGGGACGGGTCGGAGAAGGAGATGTTCAACAACCAGGCGGAGGCCACCCAGTTCCCAGAGGCAGAGCTGAAATGCCGAGACAGTCCATTTCACAGCAGGCGGTGCTGACTTTCCAGAAGCTCAGCCTCCCTCATCCAGGGGAGACTGGTGCTCAGCCGCCAACAGCAGGACCCGCGAGGATGCCCTGCCTTCTGGCCAGCCCCACCTCCTGGCCTCTTCTGTAACCACATGTCATGCCTGCATGCCTCTCTTACACCTTCCGACCTCACTCTTGGGCCCTTCTGTATGCAAACTCATGGAAACTTCCAGATTTTTCTGTGGTGATGGGACTGGTGGAATGTGCACTTTTATTTACAAAGTGTATTCACCTTTGCAGCAACACTTCAAAATATCAAAGGACAAGAGTCTCTCTCAAGATGACCAGTTTGACTCAACTAGCTGCCACGGGCCTCAAGTTCCTCCTACTATCACACTTTCAAAAACTGGCCCAAGAGCTGAAGCATCTTTAAGCCTTTCAGGTCCAATAATTCTGATTTTAATGGAATCAGTAAAAGGGGTGAGATAGGTATAACTTTATTTCTCTTTACTGGCTTGTATTTTGCTACATCAGTTCCGAAGTTGAAAATTTTCTGTTGTTCTAGAGTTTTCAGTTTAGGAGTTCATCAATGAGAAAACATGCTCAATACGACTTTATTTCTTCCTGAATGAAAAGTCTGTTCTCTGTGTTGCTGGCTTGCAACGGCCCCATTGATGGCTAAGCATAGAACTCTCCAGTCACCTAAACCACTGTTTGAATAGATTTGAACCAGGAAAAGCAAGGGTGGTTAGGGAAATTATTTTGGGAATTAACTATGTTGCATTGATTGTTGTGTGTGTCTATTGATTTCTAGATGAAGGAAAGATTATTTCCCTTCCTAGGGCACATTCAAATGCAAGTGCTGATTTTGTGGACAGACAATGCCTTGATTTATCATATAAAATGCCTTACTGGGTACAAGTCTAGAAAATTCGTTACTTTCCAGACCTGGTGATCTGATCACTTGTACCAACAGTTAGAGGCCAAGAACAATCCTTATGAAAGAGGGTGAAGGAGGGCTTACATTAACTGGACCATTGTGACGCAGGCATGATTCTGAAGTGAAAGCAAATTTTCCCTGAAATACTTTGTCATTGTCCTCTTTCTATGATTTAATTGACTTGATTTAAAAATAGGATAAACTCAGCAGAATGGAGAAGTATAGAACCACATTTCATTCATTGTCCTTATAGTTGTTGTCATTGCTGTTAATTTTCAGTTATCTTAAACTTGAGATCCTAAGTCCAATGCTTCCAGAAGAAATAACTAGTCCGCCTAGCCAAGGCTCCATGGATGATTAAGCTGTGGTTACGGAGCCAGTGGAAAACAAAGCACCCACAGATGGCCCGTCTGCCATCTCCACTGAGGAGACCGGTCAAGCACCAATCCAGGCACCAGGCGCTGGCTGTGTCACTGAGTAGGGTGACAGCTGCTCGGAGTCCAGTGGCACCACTGAGGAAACACCGACCACAGACACACCTGGGGATTCCATTGCCTGTAAGCACATTGTGCTGCCTGACTTGACACAGAGACACTTGGTTGACTTTCAAGTTCGAAATTCGCTTTTGTTTCATTAGCCAATTTTTGTTGGTTTTCCCTCTTCACTCATGCACATTTTACAATCCACCACTCCGCTTGGCTCCCATCCTATCACCCTTGACAAATGTGGAAATAAGAACAACCCCTCTGTGGTAGTCAAGCCAGAGTCTGCCTCTGTTCCCAGAAATTCAAAAATGATTAAGATCTATTAGCATCTCCCATTTGATTTTCTTCCAGCAGGATTTTCTTCAGGATTATAACTGTGTCCTACTGTCACTTTTTTTTTCTTTTGAACCAATGTTCTTTATTCTAGGAATTATGCAGGAAGAGTAAGTTCCCTTAGTTCAATGCGCAGCGTGCAAAATTGAAAGAGAAAGAGGCACAGCAGAGAAGACACCGGCACCCTCTTAAGCAGGCAGAACTGAATTTACTTTCTGGCCCCAACTCACATGTTACCCATTTGTTTTGCTTTTATCGACGAAGATCACAAGAATCTTCAACCAAAGAAAGGCCAAGAGGGCTAGAATATCACCAGATGGTGGTATTAATAATGGAGCAAATAGAGCTGATGACAAAGTCAGAAAAAGACACAAAGAATATCAATACGGTGAGGTGGCCCTCTCCATCCCAAATTAGCCTATTTGCCAAATATTTTCATTTCCTTTGTACTGTTCATGGTAAAATACAGAATATGGAATCACACATCACATCTAAAAATGCTCTGCTGACAACACTGAGATTCACTCTTGTATACGCGCCTTTGAATAAATTGGTGGGTATTAAAATCACAGAATATTTAGTAGGAGCTTATTTTATTTGTATCACCACTTTGATTCAAAAAAGAATTTCAGGTGGTTTATAAGTTGAGAAGGACGAAGGATAAACACAGACAAGAACTTTAACCAGAACCAGAACAGAAACTCATCTTAACTAGATGCCACGGTAGCTCTCCATGCTTCCTCTGGGTGGCGCGAGTGTGCACGACTGAGAAGGGGCTGCATCCTCTTTCCCACCACGCCCACCAGAGGGCTCGGGTATGGCGGTGGGTAGAGGTAAAACCGAGAACTGTTTGAACAGCTAGCAAGCAGCACACGTGTCAAGGAACGGTCTTGAATCTGGGGAACACTATCTATTTGTATAACTTGGAATCTTTGAATTGTTTGCCACTAGCATTGAAACTGCCCCCCACATATAGTTTACCTGCCCTTAGAGGCCCCATCCTCCCCTCCGCTCCATACCCCTGTACCCCCAAATACACAGAGACATACGGAAGATCCCAGGCCAATATGCTCTTCATCACAGAAAAGGACAGTAGCCTTCATTAAAACTTGTTAGGACCCTGTTTGGGGAGCTGCGTGGTCGTGGAGTGCCAATCTCAAACCATGTCTGAATTATCACCAGAATCACTACCAGAAGTTAAGGGAAAGGGAGGACAGTTGACCCTTGAACATCGAGGGGGTTAGGGGCGCCGACCACCTGTAATTAGCACAAGATTTAAGGCAATTATATAGAAAAGGTATAGGAAGCATGATCGTAAGAACTGATGGTTACTAGGACCGACCCAGGTTCTGTTTTAAATGCTGTGCAAACAGTCTCTAGCTTCATTTAAGTCCTCGTAACAATCCTATAAAATAAGTACTCTTCTTACTTTACAGATAAGGAAACTAAAGCTTGGTGAGGTGAAGTCTTTTGCCCAGACTCATGAAAGGTGCAAACTGAGGAATGAAACCCCGGGTCCGTGCGACGCCAAAGGTCTGACCGCTGCGTGTGCTGCCGCCCAGTGGGAGGAGCTGGTAATTAGCAAACCGGAATTCGGCTCTCTCACTCTTCCTTTCTCTAGAACTGTTTTCACCTCAGAGGTGGGTTGGGCAAATATGATCCCCAAAGTCCTTTTTATTTCCAGCATTCTTACTTGCACCAGAGATAGGAAAACATGTTCACGTTGCAAACTGATTCTTAAGTATCCTGACTTTATGACCAAACTGATGGCAATTCATTGAGCCTGGATTTATAAATTCCATAGTACGGCTAATCGGTGTGTCTTGCATGTTAGTCCTGAGAATATAATTATTGGGATATACATAAAGCTCCGTGAGGACCGGAACCAAGACGATCTCATTCACCTTTGCATTCCTAGCACGGAGAACAGTGTCTTTCCCACCGAAGGGGCTACTGCATGACTAGCCTATCCTCAGAGATTAATGTAAGATCATTAAACCGTAAACCACATCTGGGCTCACTTTTTTTTTTTAACTGAAAACAAAGGAGCTAGAATTGGAATTAAGAATAATTTATTTAGTTCACTCTGTGACTGAGTTAGGCCTGAAGAGGACATTTTTGTTGTCATTGATATTGCTATTGTTAGTAATATTGTCCTTATCGGCACCATCTTCTAAGGGAGTCCTACTGGCTGAGAATCCTTTTTTCATCCACAGTGAAAAATCCTGAGAAAAGACGCCTCAAAAGCTCTTTGCTTTGTCATCTGAACCGGAGATTAAGGAACCACAACCCTCTGGCCACTTTGACCACTCCCTCCACACACAACACACTGTACAGCACTCAAAAAAATTCCACCCTTAATTCACAAATTATGGACAATTATTTCCTTTAACAGAGATTTTTTTGAAGAAAATTTTGTAAAAAAAAATTCATTTTGCTTTTTTATTTAAAGGGAGAAAACTGCAAAATATATACACACGTGTGTATGTGCATAACTGCAAAGGTCTGTGTTGTGGGAGTGTGTTGTGTTTGCTGTATGTTTCACTGGTATATGCAGTTGTCCACCAAAAGAAAAAAAAAGGACAAAAATGTTCAATTTGAAATTAATTTTAGTTTGGATCTATAGTCATTTTGTATGACCCTCTGTTTACATATACTTAGTTGGAGGTACAAAAAAACTTCTTTCTGAAAATGAAATGTTTTGTGGTAAAAGTGTCTGTCTCCTGGGCTAATCCTAACATCCAAGTTGGAAAATCTTTTATAGTGATATCTGCAATTGAACAACCAGCCAAAACTCTGGAAAAAGAGAAAAAAACAGATCACATCCAAAGAACTTTCAAAATACAATGAAGTGTGAAGATAAGACCCCTAAAAACTGAACGGAGTTCAGTAATGGAGGAAAAATGGAAGCACAATTCAGTTACACCCAGTGGAAATGCTCTTAAAATAGTTTTCAGTAGTTTGGGGGCACCTGGTTGGCTCAGTTAAGCATCTGCCTTTGGATCCTGTCCTGGGATCGAGCCCTGTGTCGGGCTCCCTGCTCAGTGGAGAGCCTGCTTCTCCCTCTCCCTCTGCCCCTCCCCTCTGCTCCTGTTCTCTCTCTCTCTCTTTCTCACTCTCACCGGATCTCAAATGAATAAAATCATTTTAAAAAATAGTTTTCAACAGTTTAGTAGAATACCAACTTTAAACATCTACGAGTCGAGCTCATTTATATTAGGCTGGTCCTCAAAGTTATGTTGAAGTACATCTAAAATGCTATTTTATTAGTATAATATGGAAGCACAAAGGAGAATTTTGTTCATAGAGCAATAATATGATTGAATAAAAAGAGCTAAAAAAATTGATATTCATTTTCTTGTTTTGGAAAATATTTTATAGGTTCTGACTTCATATGTAAGTTACATATATATCAAACATATGCACACTAAAATAAAACCAAATACCAGAAAGATGTATAGGGGAATTTTTTTAAAATAATTTTGGATGGAGAAGGCCTTTCTCAACATGACACAAAATCCAGAAACCATATGAAACATAAAAACCAACATATTTTATTACATAAAAATTTAACTTATCTGTGTTACAAAAAAAAAAAAAACCACAACACTGAAAACATTGAAAAAACCAAAAAAAAATTTTTTCAGGAAAAGATATTCCACTAAATTGTGGAATAGTTTATTATATAACAATAGATAACTGGTATAATCTTTAATTTATATAAAGATTTTATAAATCAATGAAAAGATCAGTAAAATAAATCAGGTGAGAGAGAGAAGATATTAACAAGCAATTTATGGCAGAAATACAATGACCATTAAACATATATAAAGAATCCCAGACTCACTGGTAATCAAATGAATGAGATTTCTTTTTTTTTTTTTTAACAACTGAAAAAATTAAAGAGGCCTAATTCCGGTAAGGCTATAGGGAGTTAGCACTACTGTATATTATTGGTGGAAATGGAAACTGGCAATCTGACAATAGGACTTTCAGAGAGCCTTTTCAAGTCTGATGCAGAAACCAGGAAGGAAGAGAGACTAATAATTTGATTTATGAAATGCAAAGCATCTCCAAGACAAAAAAATACCATTAACTAAGGGAAAGTGAATATCCATCAGTGGATCATCAGTGTTCATGTCTTGCTCAAATCACCATATGGTGCAGGTAGAAAGGTATGTGCTGTTCACCATTATTAAAAAACAAAAATCCACCTGAGTAAATTTAAAGATCAAATCGGCTTTATTCAATGATTCATGAATTGTGAAGCATCCCATCTAGCAATAGGAAAGAGCTCTGCTGAGCTGTAGGAAAGGAAAGGTTTTCGAAGGTGGAAAGGGGCAGGGGCACCTGGATGGCTCAGCTGGTTAATCATGATCCCCAGGTCCTGGGATCAAGCCCCACGTCAGGCTCCCTGCTCAGCAGGGAGTCTGCTTCTCAGTCTCCCTCTGCCCATCAGCCCACTCATGCTCTCTCGCTCTCTCTCTAAAATAAATATATTAAATCTTAAAAAAAGGTGGAAAGGGGCAGAAAAAGGAAATTATTAGCAAAGAATGCATTGTTTCAGGCAAGGTCAGCCTCCTAAGGGGAATGGGAGGGGGGTCTACTGGGTAGATTATCTCACTAGTGCTGAATGGGTAATTCCAGGCTCACTGGTTAGAGGTTACATCCTGGAAGAGGTTGAAGCTGAATTAGGTTAGGGGTATTAAGTCTTGGTTTGCTGACATGGGGCTTAGCACTAGTGACTCCATTGNCAATCAGGTTAGGGTATTAAGTCTTGGTTTGCTGACATGGGGCTTAGCACTAGTGACTCCATTTGGGGCCTGTTATTGCTTTTTCAACATCTTGGACATCATGAACCCAGTTCCTTTTATTTGGTACCTTCACCAACCCACAGCCTCAGAATCCTCCATTAGTTTCTTTTGTATCTGGCCATAGATGAGAAAAAGAATGTGAAGAATTAGGCAAGAAGGTTGAAAGCCAAGCCTGGAAGTAGTGTATTTCACTTCTACCCATATTCCATGGCCCGATCTAACATCAGAGGAGGCCAAAAAATGTGGTTCAAATGTGTGCTCAGGAGAAAAAAGGCAATGGGGTTCGATAAACATAACAGCATTTTCTCAGTAATAACAACAACAACAAAATGACAAACTAGAAGATTTAGNAACAAACTAGAAGATTTAGCAATACCTAACATAAAAAACTAATTTCCTCCTTCTACAAAAAGCTCCTATAAATCAATAAAGAAACAGAAAAACATAATAGGAATGCTCAAAAAATATAAA
>NC_048218.1:118769400-118866516 GCF_002007445.2 Ailuropoda melanoleuca | reverse complement strand
TAGAAAACAAATTACACAACAATAGCCCTAGTGTTGGATATATTTTTTTCAGAACTGTTTATAATAGCAAAACACTACAAACTTCCTAAAAGTCTATCAATAGATCGTATAGAAATTCATAAAAATTATGATATGTCTGTTCAATGGAGGGCTAGTAAGCAATTAGTGACAGCCATGCAGAGTCATTTTCACCACATGTTCTCCTCTAAACCATTTGGAACAGAAAGGAGAGCAAATAAAAACACTCACAACCCCCCCATAGCATAACTATAATACAGAGAAGAACATAAACATCACTGTAGGAATGAATGGGGGAAATACACATGTAAGACCAGCACATTTGGCAGAAACTTCATGGAAAACCAGAGAGGTGAAAGGGTCCTGGGGGAAAGAGACCCAAGAGAAAAACAGAAAGGTTCCATTCCCAAAAGTAGAGGGCAGCACTAGAAGTGGGAACTATGGAGAGCCAATCTGAGACCAGGAGGGTCTGAGGGCTGCAAATAGCAGAATCAAATAGAAAAGACTTGGAAAGTACTCCTTACTTGAAGTGGCAGTACTGAGCAGGCGTTGAGTTTGGGAGAGAGCAAGACTGTGGAATCGCTTGGAGAGAGAATCTGACAACGAAGGAAGGAAGGGAGAAGCTGTTGATAATGGCCCTACTAAAATGTGTTACCCTGAAGAACTATAGGGATCCAGAACAAACATACACACATACACACCCCCACCCAGACACACGAGCCACAGTATATTAAAGAAACTGCATCTACCTATATACAACACCAGAAGAGACAACTTTGAACTGTGAAACCAGAAATAAACAACCTAACTTTAAACCTCAAGGAACTAGAAAAAGAAGAATCAGCTATACACAAAGTTAGTACAAAGAAGGAAATAACAAAGATCAGAGCAGAAATAAATAGACCCTAAAAAGACAATAGAAAAGAATAATGAGACTAAGCTGAGTTTTTAAAAAGTTAACCAAAATATACATGCCTTGGGTGCCTGGGGGGCTCAGCTGGTTAAGCATCTGCCTTTGGCTCAGGTCATGAACCCAGGGTCCTAGGATCAAGCCCCGTATCAGGCTCCCTACTCAGCGGGGAGCCTGCTTCTCCCTCTCCCTCTGTTCCTCTCTCCCCTGCGCATGCTCGCGTGCTCTCTCTCTCTCTCAAATAAATAAGTAAATAAAATCTTTAAAAAAATTATATATATATATATATGCCCTCAGCTAGACTTGCCATGAAAAAAAGAGAGATAGGACGCATATAAATAAATAAGAAATGAAAGAGGAGACATTACAACTGACACTACAGAAATGCATATTACCATAAAGACTACTCTAACAATTACACACCAACAAATTGAACAATCTAGAAAAAATGGGGTAAATTCCTGAAAACACATAACCTACCAAGACTGATTCATGAAGAAATAGAAAATCTGAACAGATCAATTACTAATAAAGTGATTGAATTAGTAATCAAAAATCTCCTGACAAAGAAATTCCAGAACCAGGTGGCTTCATTGGTGACTTCTACCAAATATTTAAAGAAGAATTAATACCAATCCCCATACTCTTCCAAAAAATTAAAGAGAAGGCAACACTTATAAACTCATCTTATGAAGCCAGCCTTATCCTGATACCAAAACCAGACAAAAACAATGCAAGGAAAGAAAATTATAAGCCAACATCTATGATGAACATGACACAAAAATCTTCAACAAAATATAGCAAACCAAATTCAACAATACCTTCAAACAACACCATGATTAAGCAGAATTTATTCCAGGGATGCAAGGGTAGTCTAACATCCACAAATCAATCAATGTGATATGCCACATTAACAAAATGAAGAATAAAAATCCTATGATTACCTCGATAGATGCAAAACAAGCATCTGACAAATTTCAACATTCATTCATGATTAAAAACTCTCAGAAAACTGAGTTTGGAGGGAATGTACCTCAACATAATACAGGCCATATATGGCAAGCCCACAGGCAACATCCTACTCAAAGGTGAAAAGCTACAAACTTTTCCTCTAAGATCAGGAATCAAACCACAATGAGATCACCTCACACCTGTCAGAATGGCAATCATCAAGAAGACAAGAGATAACAAGTGTTGGCAAGGGTGAGGAGAAAAGGGACCCATGGTGCACGGTTGGTGGGAGTGCAAACTGGTGCAGCCACTATGGAAAACAATATGGAAGTTCTTCAAAAAATAAAAATAAAAAAAGAGCTGCCATGTGCTCCAGCAATTTCATTTCTGGTAAATAACCAGAAGTTTGCAAATATATTTGCACCCCCATGTTCGCAGCTAGCAGCATTTTGTACAATAGCCAAGACACAGAAACAGCCTGAGTGTCCATCTATGGATAAACAAATCAAGTAAATGTGGCGTATTTCCATAGAATGGGAGAATATTTAGTCATAAAAAAGAAGGAAATCCTGACTGACCTTAAAGGCAGTTAGAAATCAACTACATGTAGCTGAAAAGCCAAAGGGGGCTTAAATAAATTGGGGTTTTATTTTTTCACACAGCAACAAATCCTGAAGGAAGCATATGCCAATCAGCACCAAAGTCTACAAGATTCCGTTGGTCTTTCTCTCATCTCGTAAAGTTATTTAATTTAGGACGACAACATGGTGATGTCCCCAATTCTACCATCTCCTTTACACTTATTAGCTATCATTTTCCTGCCAGCGAGCCTGGCCATCGCCCACATTGACCAGGAAGAAGGCACGAGGGGGAGGAGGCAGCACGAACAGAGGTCCACTTCTGTCTCATGAGCAAGGAATTCAGGCACCTCTGGATAAAGGCACGAACGGAGGAATGAGGGTTTCCTGTCTCTACAGGACAGGCAGGCAGAGGAAGGGAGAACTGGGACCCGGCTCAGAGTGTCAGCCCATATCTGCTCTGACCCTTGCTGGACCTTTCTTTGTGTCCTCTGTGTCATCCTCTCATATTGTCCATCAGTTCACTTGTTTGTTGAATTCTGGGAAATTTATAAAGATCGATATTTCAATTCAGAATCTTTGCTTTAGCTTTTTCTAATCAACTCTTTAAAAGTTTGTTTCTCAGCTTTTACTTTAGTGATAGTTTTCCTATTTCTGGAAGCCCTGTTTGTACACTCTCTTCATCTTACGTTCTTTTATCATTTTTTTTATTTATGTGGAGACAGAAATGCCTTTTTCCTACTGTGATTTCCATGATGTGGGGGAGTGGGGGCTCTCTGCCTCCCCCACCAGGACACTCCTGTCCCTTTTCTGCTGTGGGAATAAAGAGTCATTTATGTGATCACCAACTTTGAGAAGACTGCCTGGGATGCATGGCTCATCTCCGTCCTTTTTCCTCTTGGGAACAAGCTTTGAGAGGGTGAGGTGTTCTCTGCAGCTCTGCAGGGACAAGCTCCCCTGTCACATGGCCAGCACTACCTGGGACTGGGTAGGTAGCATCTCTCTAACCCTGGGGTTCTGCTCTCTTTCTGCAGATATAAACCACATTCTCCAACTTAGCTATATGCCGTGCTTTTTTTCCCCAAAAAACATACATGTGGAACACATCAAAGACCCCAATATTGAGAAACTCACTCATGGTAGGTTTCTCCATATGTTTTTACCATGTCTCACTGAACAGCTCATCCAAGCAGAGAGTTTCATTTTTCCACTGGATTCTGTAAGGCTTGGGACACTGAAGTGTCCTCAAGTCCAGAATGATGCCATGTATGTTTCTGTCCGGTGTCTGAGGGAACTTTTTTATACTAATAAAAATGCCTGAATATTTTTTATACTAATTTCACATCACCGGGTCTTCCCCAGGAAACAAGTAATAGAATTTAGACTCTAAACCCATGCAGAGCATGGGCTGGGCTTGATTTCTCGCCTTTTCCTCCACTCAGAGCCACTAGAGTCAAATTCCCTTGCTGTCTCCCTGGGCAATGTTTTCAAGATCTTCTCTCATGGGAGCTGCCCATTTTCGAAGGTTCTGGCTTCACGCAGGGCTCTCAGCGTGGAAGTTAATCCCTAAATCCCCGGGATTAAAGATAGGAACTCACCCCTGCCTTTCATCCTCCAGGAAACGGGAAACGAAATTCCCACAGGGTGAGGTGTTCTCTGCCTGGGCTCCTTTTTTTTTTTTTTTTTTTTTAAANATTTTATTTATTTATTTGACAGAGATAGAGACAGCCAGCGAGAGAGGGAACACAAGCAGGGGGAGTGGGAGAGGAAGAAGCAGGCTCACAGCGGAGGAGCCTGGTGGGGCTCGATCCCATAACGCCGGGGTCACGCCCTGAGCCGAAGGCAGACGCTTAACCACTGTGCCACCCAGGCGCCCCTGGGCTCCTTTTTAACTGGGATGTTTGTGCATGTATTCTTAAACTGAAATTTTGTGGCAGCTTTCTTTTATAGGTCACCATGTCAGGTTTAGTATCAGAATTATGCTTA
Organism: Ailuropoda melanoleuca; assembly: GCF_002007445.2. Classification (NCBI taxonomy): domain Eukaryota; kingdom Metazoa; phylum Chordata; class Mammalia; order Carnivora; family Ursidae; genus Ailuropoda; species Ailuropoda melanoleuca. Next base: position 118,862,073 of record NC_048218.1, on the reverse strand, counting down.
TGTTCCATAAAATGAATTTGAAAACATTCCGATACAGTAATGATCTGAGATGACCAGGCTACTATTACACGAATGGGCTCCGATCCCCCATTGAGGCTCTGTCCTCAAGCTGGAACAGGCCGGAGTTCTCCTCTTAGGACAGGGGCGGGGTGGTAAGAAGAACACCACAGCTACCATGTTGAAAACTGTCCACCGTGCTTATGGTGTTGTGCTCCCTGGTACTTTTTAGAGCAAGAGCATTACTTGGTATTTAGAAGTAAGCAAAAACTTACCTAATGAAGCTAACTGGCCTAGTCATTTTTTGGAGGTCATTATTTAATAACTTCAACAATTTTTTCAACGGCTATTGATTATTTAGGTCTTCTATATAATCCCTATTTCATTGAGATTTCCAAATTTATCCAAAGAGTATATAGATACAGTGTCTTTCCCTGTAATAATTTATCTTCTCCCCAGCTATTTATATCCTTTTTGGCCTTATGTCTTATTTTATGCTTTCTGGTTTTTATGCTTCCTTGGGAACTCCTTTGACTTGTCTTTCCCTGTATGCACCGCATTTACTCTCCAAACTCACCCTTCATTTGAAAGCGAGTCAGCTTGGTTTAACTTGTACCATCAGTCACATTTCCTGTTCGACACCTCAAATTATGTTGTGCTATTTTTCAATGGCAAAAATCACTAAGTTGCTGTTGATTCCCTTCTAAATAAGATGAGGATTTTTTAATATGCTTTTTCTTTCACCCACCGCTTCCAATTCTTGGTCTTAACCAGAACTTTTACATTACACATCTTCACGTTTCATAATGTTTTGGACATTTGCTTTGCTTTATAACCATGATTCCTTGGACCTGACAGTTTTTAACTGGTATTTAACAACATTCTCGTAACATTACACATTCTTTTTTACCTTTGCGCATATATATAATATACATATATAATAATATGTATATTATATATATATTTATATATATTATATATATATAATTTTGCTCAGCTGGGGCAGGTCTAGGATACATGTAGGTCATGAGTGCGTTTCTGGAGAAGGCACTACTCCTTACTTTATATTCCAGGATCCAGTGCCCCACCACGTGTCTGTATCCACTGCTTGCATTATCGATTATATTGTTAGGAACTGTAATCACTGAATGTCTAGAAAAAGAAAGTGATCATGGCAGAACCACAGCTATGATCACTTCAGAAATCAGTTTCTTCAAAGAGCGCTGTGGCTGTATACATTCTGGTTGGCAAGGGTTCCAGTTCTTTGGTATCAATTCATAGTGGAAAGGAATAGAAATCTACCTTCTTCCTGCTACTCCTTGAAAGCTCAGCCCTTCGTACTACGACAACACTCAATAAATAAATTACACTTCAGTTGTTCAACTCCATTTCAGACTAAGAATTCCTTGGAGCAAAGACCAATTATTCATTTTTTTTAGACCAAACTATTATAATGCTCGGTACCAAGCACCTCAGTACCTTAATAGGTGCTCAGAAAGGCCTAATCTCAATTTTTAACACCATACAATTTCAGTTGCAATACAAGTTAAACCCACGTCTCTATACTAAACCGGAATCCCAATCACAGCCTTTTCCCCTAGGAAATGTGTTCTGAGTTAGTAATGGAATCTCTCCCAAGAGAAGCATCCCCAAGTCAGCTTTTGCATTTCATTTCAGTGTTCATGGACATCCTATAATCAAATTCTACCCCCACTCCCCTCCCCTTCCAAAAAAAACTGTGGCTGGAAACTTAGTTCCCTTCTCACAAAACAGTAAAGTCAGCCCAAAAGAACGAGGTCAGGCTGTGGTAATGTGTTCTAAGACTTAATGTCCCAATTTTTAAAATACGGTCAATACGTATCTCCTTTGCTGATCAATTTTGTTTTGTTGCAAATAAAGCACCTAGGGCAACGTGGACATAAAAATTTATTTTTAATTACAACTTGTGTCGTGCAACAGGCATGGAATCTCCCACCACCATTTCACAAGAGTGAAGTAATGCAGTTGTCACTTGCCACTTGCAAAAGAAAGAGTAAAGGCAGTATTTATAAGTCAAATACTTTCAATATGGGAACTATTTGTATTTAAAAGAAAAATATGAATTCTTTTAAAACAATTCTTATAATTCTTTTACAATTTATTCAAATGAACATTTTACATTCAATGTCCCAGGTGTATAGTAGTGGGACTTTCTTTTCACAAAGGTGTATACACAGGTTCATGGGACGCACATGACCAGTATTCACTTTATTTTCTTCTCCGTTAATGTACTCTTTGTAAACGCACTCACCAGAGTACGCTTGACATATAGCAATCAAGGAAGTTTCTTTTCATTAATAATGGCCATAACTTTATAACTGAAAACTAATTATAAACTTCGCAGTCTCAAACCACATGAACTGATGAACCAATATAACAAAAAACAAACTTCAGTTTCCTCCAGCTATTGTATGTGAGACGCAGTGTAGCCATATCCCATGAAATGCTGATTACCACTAGGGGGTTGTTGCCCAACTGAATCAAATAGAAGGACTGCAAGATAGCTAAAAAGCTTTATATAGACGTTTTTGTTCTTAATTGCTAGAATGTAGGCAGTTTGAGAAATCAGCTTGTCTCTTGTGCTTTTTCTACTTTATGTATTTTATAGATGACACATACAATCAACTCTACTGGTTTAAGAGTTCTAAGTCTGACTTTTACTATAGACCCTTTCTTCCTCCCCATATAAGATGGGAAGACCCAGCCTTTGGTATCAGTAACTTATTTCCATGACAATATTTGAAGGGTGTCATTAGTGTTCACTGTCAGTTGTGTAGTCTTTTGGTAAGGGGGTGGCTAGAACCTCTTTGCTCTCAGTTAGTGCCCTGGGCTGATGGATAAACACACTAAACTTAACACCCTGGTTGTTAGCAGCTCTGACAAAACCACTATTGGCAGTCATTGTGATGGCTTTTAGCGTGTCTCCTGTCCCAAAAATTGTTAGTGAGCGGCTATTGATTTTGGAACTGGCCACTAGTCTCAAGGCACGCTCAGAAGGCTGGTCTGGCACCACATTAATTTGCTTAATCAGCATAGTGGCCCTCTCTCTCTCCCCAGGTCCTCCTAAGGTATCTAGAATAGACTGGAAGTCCTTGACAGCAGATTCACAAGCGAACAATTCCTTGTCCTTCATAAATGCCTCTAGCTGTGGTAAAACCTGCTCTTTCCTCTCTTGCTCTGCTTGTTCCGTAAGCACTTTCTCTTTAAAGATAAAGTGGCAGCCTCCATAGCTGAGAGCAGATACATAGGTAATTAAAGTAGTAATGTCCAGATTTACTCTTTTGCACACATCGACCTTAATTTCCGTTGGAAACGCAACACTTGCTAGAATATTGTCTCGGTCCACTCTGGTCACCTGCAAAAGTTCAGGGCCCTCGTCATCCGACTCACTCTCACTCGGTTGGAGCTCTTCGGGGTGATCTAACAGAGAGTTAACTGCTACTATGTCTCCTCTCACAGAAATGCCCATTTCTTGGAGCTTCTCTGCCATGGGGCTGGAGACACTGTTGTAAAAGGCAAAGATGATGTGAGGGTTGCTGTACTGCACTGGCTGCTGGTGACTGGCCTGGAGGAAGTCTTCGGCCTGCTCAATGATACTTTTGTCACCATACTGGCCCCTGCCCAGCCAAATGTTGTGGAGAGCTTCAGCCTTTCGGCCAATGGCTTTCACCCACGTATGACCACCATTTGCAACTACATCCACCACAAGGGTCTGCTTTTCTCCCAAGGTATCTGTGTAACCAAAGACATGAAGAACACTAACAACTTCTTCCAAGTTTTCTGCGGATTCCACAATGGCTCTTAGGTGTGTTAGATTGGTGCTCTGTAAATGGGATTCCTTAATAGCTACTTTCCCGGCTTCTACTTTCTGTAAGAATTTTAATTCTGCCTTCAATTTGCTGCACAGCTTTGCACCACCTTCTATGCCACCTTTTCTTGATCGAGAAAGTGATTCTGCTCTCTTGATCAGTTCCTTGGCTATGGCGATTCGTTCACAGAGCATGGAGTGTGCAGACATGCTGACAGCATTATTCCTTTCCTATGAAAAGAAAAGAAACAAGGCAAATCGAAACAGTCCTCAAAAATTATGGAAACCAATTTTTCACTGAGGATTATAAAACTTCAATCTAGCAACAAAGCTTATGGAGGCTGAATTTATGAACCCGGACTTCTGCATGGCTGATTTCGGAGGGACTCCCTCCTGTGACCACTAAGGAAAGGATGATACCTATATTTCTGAATTCGTTCTTTTGGTATGTTGGATTCTGACACACTTTTTAGACCTTCATTTCTTCAGTTCGAAAGTCCTGTTCAACATGTCCCGGGTCGGGATAAAATGCAGGCGTTCGGCAATCTACGACGTAAGGAATTCCCTTATCAGCAGCTTTACTGTTTGGTTGTAGAACAATTTTAATGAAAGGCTCGGAAAGGGAAGAGAACGGGATTAAATTAAACATATCCACACAGACTAGCTGGTTAGCAAACTGTCCAAACCAAAAGTGTCTCCTAAAATGACCACTCTAATTCTTTCTAACCATTTCCTCCTTCGTGAGTGGGTCTCTTTACCCGACTGCCTCGTGCTATCCCACGGGCACACGGTACACCCGCCAAGGAATCAAGACTGCCTCGTTCCTGCACTTGACGTCAACCCCCCTATATTTTAGAAGATCGAAGAGGCCCACCAACTGGGCTCCCGCTCGCAGGAGAAGGAAAAGCGCGAAGATAAACTAGACGCCGCGAGCGCAGCCCGCAGCTACCCGGAGGTCGAGGGGGCCTTCCGGGCGGGCATCGGGCCCTGCAGCCGTACCGGGTCCGCCCGCACAGCTGGGCCCGGCCACTCACACTCCGGCTCCATACGCCCCAGAGACGAGCGCTGGGCGTGGAGGCAAGGACGGGGGGCGCGCGGCCGCCCGAAGCCGGCTCCCTCCCGGCCAGGCCCGCCGGCCCAGCCCCCTCCCGGCCTCGGAAGTGGCGCCCCGCTCCCTCCCTCAGCCCCCCGGGGTCCTCACCGGCAGCGCCAGAACCGCGAGCGCGAGCAGGCAAACACGTGCGCGCGCGAGGCCGGGACCCGCTGGGAAACCTCGCCGGGCAGACCCCACCCCACTCTAGCCGAGGCGGCTGCTCAGCCAGCGCGAGCGCCGCCGCCTCCGGAGCCTCCTGCGTCACGTGGTCCCGCGCCGGGTGACGCCAAATCCGCGAGTCCCAGGCGGCGGCGTGGCCTCCCGAGCGTGGCTGACGCTAGCGCGGCCGCCATGTTTGTTGAGGGCACCCGGCTTCTACTCTCGCAGTAGGAAGAGCCGGCGAATTCGTGGCCGCCACGCCCCGGGGAAGCAGAGGTGGAGCTCTCCGGGCCGGGCATTACTCCCAGTAGGGCGCAGGCCACTCGGTCTGGCAGGCTGACCCCGCGCCCTAAACCTTAGGCTCGGTTTGGACTTTTCCTGGGGCGGAAGTCGTGCATTTTGGTGGAGAATATCTCCCGGCGGCGCCCAACTACCTTATTTCTGCGATCAACTCAAACCCCTACCGAGTGGCAGGTAGTGGTTGGCTTGGAAAAACTTTCGGCTCATTTTAAAAGAAGAGGAAACAGGCTGAAAGCTTGTCAGAGGTTTCGCAGGCGTTAAGTGCTAGAGCTGGGGCTCCTGGTTCCAAGCCAAAGCACTTTCTACTGCGCAACTCTGGCTCTCCACAGAAAGTGGACCAGAGATGCCTTTCGGGAGGCAAACGATCGAATAGCTTCTGAGGGAGAAACTTGTATTCGCCTAGTAAGAGTGTTCAAAGTCAACCAAGAGGTTAGGACTTTTGATAAAGCAAAGCTAATTTTTAAAAAAAATTTTAAAAGGACTTCAAATTAACATCAATCCTATCTATCTCTGTTCCCAAATCTTGACAGCCTTAGGAAAGGAAAAGGAATAAACCCACAGAAGTAACAAGAACAAGAAATGACTGCACATGAGATGTCAACACATTTTTGGAAGACGAGCAATAGTAACACTTATTCCATGCTTATTATATGTCAGGCGTTATTCTAAGTGCTTTTCACGTACTAACTTATTTAATCCTTGTCACAAATATTTTAAAGCTAAGTCCACCACAAAGAGGTTATTTAACCCACGCAGCCTCTCTGTAAATGGAGGAGTTTGCACAGTGGAGGAAAGTGTCTGCAGCAATGACTCACAAAGCAGAACCCCAGCAAGGCTTTGGAACTGCAGGTGCCTAGAACGCAGAAGGGAGGGGAGCAGTGAGGCAGGACTGAAAATGGGCTCTGCTTACAAGTCTGTAAGAACAAACATCCAAGTCCTCTGTCAGGTCCAATGCAGTTGGGGCAGTGAGCCACCCCTCCCCTGGCCAAAAACTAGAGTTCACCACGTTGAAGGGAGAGTCAGAGGGGCTCCAGACACATTATGAAGACTGAGTTTTCTGTGGAATGTGAAATACTTTTAGTTCCTTCCCTGCCCCTCCCAGAATACTGACATTCTTTTCCCCGAGCCCTATTTTTCTCTGGGGAAACTGAGCAAATGAAAGACCATAGAGAAATGGTTTACAGCAACATCCCCCAGTAAGGAGGTTTGGGACTCACAAACACAGCACTTCCAAACCTTCTTCTGTTTGGATTTTGAGTAAACCACAAAGCAGAACAAAACGGTTTCCAACAGTATTATGTAACTAGCATCCTCAGATAAAAGGTATTTCATTTATGAAACATGAGGACTTTAGGACTTTTTTAAGGGGAGGAGATAGAGTAAAACAAAGAGTTTTTCAAAATTAAAAATGATAACCCCAATTTTAAAATATCAGTAAGAGTAGGAAAGGGTGGGTAAAACTGTATTAAAATGTACAATAAAGACAAAAAATACAGCAAAAACAAAAAGGAAATTTCTCAAACACTAGGAAATTTACCAAAACGAAAAGATCTTAGTTTCTACAGTGAAAGGGCGTACTGAATGCTCAGCACAATGTTAAGAAACCCACAGAAAAGGACATGTCACTGTGAAATTTCAGAATGTTGCAAATAAAAGAAAAGGTCCTGAGAACTGCAGAGGGGAAAAAAAGTTCTAAAGAAAGGATTTGGCACACATACACGAGAGCATTACGTTTCTCACCAGCAACACTGGAATCTCGGAGTGATGCCTGCAAAATGTGGAGATCGTTTCTAACCTACAATTCTTAAACCCAGCCAACTGAGACAGAATATAGTTTCAAACCTCCAACTAGCCTGGAGCAGAGTAGAAAGAGGACTCCAAGAGAGAAACTTCTGGAGGTGTTTGGAAGGGAGGAAGGGCACTGGAGGATTAGGGAGAGAACCATTAAGATCACGTGACATGATATACTGAGGAACACTACGCAAAAGGTTTTATAATCCTGCTGGGGGAATCCAGGAAGAACTGGTGACAACTACACAGAATACAAAAAAGGGGAGCAGTTATCACCTCCAGGAAAATTATTTAGGAAATGTAGTAACAGTATACTTACAGAGCCATAATAAAAACTTTTAAACTGAACATTGTGATCTAATGAAACTGAGGCAGAAAGCAAAGATGGTATTAAGAGTTCTAAATTCTCATCTTGCAGAATATAAAGTGTATATAGTGGCTAGCCTTCAGGAATCCAGATGTAAGCCTACTATTTAAAATGTGGAGGAGTTGGGGCGCCCGGGTGGCTCAGTCAGTTAAGCGTCTGCCTTCAACTCAGGTCACGATCCCAGGGTTCTGGGATTGAGCCCCGCATCGCCTGCTTCTCCCTCTGCCTCTGCCTGCAGCTCCCCCTGCTTGTGCTCTCTGTCTCTCTGACAAATAATAAATATTTTTTAAAAAATAAAACATGGAGGAATACCTAAAAAAATTCAAAGTAATGAAACTCGGAGGCATGGCCTCAAATGAAGTGTTAAAATTATCTAACTTTTTAAAATATGCTCATGCTTTGGAAGCTATCACTCACTTGGATATCTGATAAAGAGGTGAGATTTAAGGACTGAGTTGGCAGTTTTGGTCCAATGAACATCACTGAACAGATGAAAACTCCTTTGATCTACCTTATCCTCCAGTCAGAGACCAGTGAACTGGCACTCGATAATTATAAAAATCAGTTATTACTCCTTTTCCTTATTCCCCAACTCCTTCCTGCCCCCACAGGTGAATTTTAAACATTTTCCACGTTTCATAACTAATAATTATTTTGCAAACTTAAACTCGTGGTTCATTGAGGAACTAGAAAAGCGAAAGGACAGAACAAGTAGAGGCAAACTTTTTAAGAGTGGGAAGGTAAAAGCTGAACCAAGATCGGAGAGGGGCTACGACCATTAGGAGCACTGTGATACTTAAGGAGGTTGAAAGCAGCTCAACTCCACAAGCTAGAATGACTGAAGAGTTGTGAGACACTCAGGGATGCAGTGGGTTGCAAGACCAAAGAATTGAGTTCCCCAAGAACTGGGACAGAAAGGAATGGCTTAATTTTAAGGTCAATGAAAAGAATCAACTGAGAACAAGGGTAAAAGGCAGCTTCGATTGAATGAGGCTTTGCGTTTCATGGGGCAAGAGCCACACAACAGAATATGGACACAGATCTGCTTCCGTGAATCCTTCCTCCTTTTAATCTGTGGACTTACTCGGTCAGCCCTCAGTAGGAATCTACACACTTTTCCCCTTAATATGCCTGCCTTTACCTTTCTGTTCTTTGACTTACAGAGTTTTGGTATTCCTCTAGTTTTTGAGAGGGCTTAAACAAATCCAAAGGCAGCTAAACCTTACAGAGTACTTGACCATGAACCCTGCAGACCTTTCATTTGCATCATCAAATTTTGTCCTTAGAAAACCCTCTGAGGCAATAAGTGGGAGAGTGAAGACCTGACCCGAAAACCATTCCTTTCCACTACTATGTTCTCTTTCTAGTGTGCCAGAGTCTCAATTAGACCAAGAGCCCACAGGAGAGATGATTAGATAAGGCCTTCAAGACAAACATCTTGACGTGAGAGGTCAAGTTGCCGTCTCTCATCTCCCATAATAAAGCTGCTGCCTACACTAAGATACACAGCTGTCATGACGGTGAGGAGAACTGCGAATCCTCTCCAAAACACTCGAAGGTAAGACTCTTTTCTCCTACACTCAGCTAAATCTTAAAACCTTTTGAGCCACATTCGAATCATGGAACTGCTTACTACATGTTTATTGGTAAGAAATGATGATATTCATACACTCTGTTCTGTGGGCCAGACTAATGATGATTTCTCTTATCCTAAATGCCTTAAAAACGAACAAATTCAGCAGTATGTATAATGAAAACAAGAGTTCACATTATTTGCCTACTTGTATGAGCCTTAATTTGCGGCAAAGGTTCTGATTACACTGAGATTACATGAATGAGGGAGAGCCTTAAGCCATAGCTCAAAGTATTAGGATTTTATTTCCAGCACTTATGTCCATCCTCGAGTTTAAGAAGTCTAGTAGAATCTAAGGGACTGCTTTTAAATACATTTACCTACTTGGGATGGAGAAACCAACAGGAGCCAGTACACCATTTTTTATTTACTTGCATCACGGATTTCCTGTGGGAGATTCTTCGGCCTAGCACCCTTCACGGCTCCAGTGCAACCTCAGCGTCCGAGGGTTTCACTGAACCACACCTAACAGTGCCTACCAAACACCCATGTTTCCTATTGTCTCAGGAATCCAGGAAAGCCTGCAGATTCTCGCAGCTCTAAATGCAGTGGTGTTTGCCAAAATCAGCATTCTGCTTTACTGACACAGACAACGTCTGACAAGTGTAACAAGATTTGACTGAACCAAAATTGCATGAAGACTAAAAGAGTGATTTCACCATTCTGCTCTGCAATGTAGCTTGCAGAAGTCAACTGTGATAAAAAGCAGGAAATAACTATTTTAAAATTTTACTAACTCCTAAAAAGCTGGAAGTTGGATTTAACAGTTTATTATGATTTATAAGTGTCATTTTAAAAACATCAGTCCATTAAACCATGTAGAAATAAGTATGCAAAAAGTCTGCAAAACAAAACATACTTTAAACATGTTTAAGTAGAGGGATTATCTGAAATTCCGGATTTTTCAGTCACTTGGTTATTATGCTATGGCCGCCAAGTAATCCTTAACTTCAGTCGGAGTGAGCCTCCTGAATCCGGCTTCATTGCAGATTCCAACCTCTATGTTGTCTTCTGTCATTTGCCCTTCAAAGCTTTCCTATTGAAGAGAGAGGGCAAAAGGTCAATTTTGCAAGCACTTAATTATAAACTCATTATAAATCCCACTGTTAGAAATTGTGCTAACCTTTAGGGTTAATATGGCTGTATGAATGGCATCTTCAAGTTCCAGGTCTTCATTATATCTAAAGAATTTTTTGAAAAAACAATGGTTTATGGCACGACTTACATTATTTATGATTCTTTAAACCTGATAGCAGCAGCATAAGAATTTTTAAAAATCTAAAACACTCCTAAAAGTATTAAGCTACAGATTAATTCTTTTAGTCCACTCATTGTAATAGCTGTCCCCAAATAAGAATTATTTTGCATGCATTCCTAACATCATGAAGTTTGTAACCCTAACAGGAGTATAAATATTTTAATATAACCAGAATATAGTGGCAATATTATAAGTTTCTAAATAAAGAAATCAGACCTTTGCTAAAATTTCTTATGTTTGTTCTTACAAGTTTTAACTTCATGTGAAATGTTTGAAGACTCACTATTAATATGTAAAAGGAAAGCGCTTTAAGAAAGATCTTAAAATTATTTAAGGTTACCAATTAGCCCCAGGTTTAAGATTTTTAGTAATCTTCACATTATGTGAAAAACGTACTGAGATGGTTCATCTGTTGGTTCTAGTCAATTACAAACTTCTGCCATTCAAAACGTACGACATACTTTGGTGGGCTAATGCTGAGTCCAGAACAGCTGGAAATAAGAGCAGTTTGTTGTGCTGGGGTAGTGACAGCAGACTTTTACATAGTATTCCACTGTTTATCAAGCACATACATCACACACTCAATCTACCATCCATACCATGTATTTGGCTTCGCAATTTTTTTCTGTAATTGTCTTAAAGTAAACTGTTGTCACTTGACTCAAACTTTCCTCCCAAATTTCTTACTCCAAATCCAACGATTTTTAATTTTTTTTTAGATTGTAGGAGGAGAAACCATGTAAAAAATAGAAACAACATTTAGGAAACAACTGTAAGAATGTAGAAAGAAAAGTTCTTAGGAAATATATAATATTACCACTTAATACACTGAAGACTAGGAAGCCAGGGTGGAGAGAAGTTTTTGTTTATTTTCTTTGTGACCAGGCTACACAAATGGGTATTTGATTACAAACTAATAAAACAAACATGTTTGGATTCATGATATTAATGATTTAAAGAGAGCTGAGAACCATGAAGTAAGCTAGCTAAATCTAGTTATAGTTAGCCTACCTTTTCTCAAGGAAAGTCTTCCCATTCACATAGTTCTTTCCCATTGCTGTGGCTTTCCAGGCAAAGTAAGCTCCCTAATCAGGAAGAGAAGAGGATAAACCATATTTTAAATCATTACTCTGAATATAACACCCTACCATTTCTTTTTTAGTTCTATAAATTTGTCTCTGACTTCTAAGTTCACAGAATATTTACTGGAATGCAATGGAGTATGTCACAAAACAGGCTATTTTTAGAAAAGGTAAGTAACAAGGAGGCATTAAAGACACTCCTGGAGGTTATGGAGAGGTTCAGTATTTTGACTGCGGTGACAGCTTTCTCAGGTATTTACACCCACCAAGACTCACCAAATTGTACACTTTAAATATGTGTAATTTATGGTATACAATTTATGTGAAAAAGTTGGTCAAAGGAAATAAGTTAGCTCAAGGCAAATAAGCAAAAGTATTATTTCAGCTTACTAGGATTGAAGGGCTCTAAAAATCTATCATATATGTCTGACAAATGGTGAGCAAGTCTTTATAATTATTGAATAAATTAAAAAGAGCATTTCGTTAAAAATATTTTATAGTTCTGATATTTTAACCTAACGTTAAATGAAAGCAGCAATACATCGTATACAACACGGCCTCATCTGTGGTAAGACATACATATGCACACACACAAGAAAAATACTGAAAGAAACATGCCAAACATACTTTAGAAGAAACAACTGCCTTTAGGTAGAACAGGGAAGAAAAGGGCAAAAAATGAAACCTGGATCCCAATGATGGTGGCTTCTGTTACCCCAGTGGAAGGAAGGGAAGGGAGCTTGTCACTTAGCTTCAGCAGCTCAGAGACGGGGTAACACAAACCGTTACCTCTCAAAGTACTTAAGTTTTCTCATTTAAGTAACAACCAACCAAAATATTTTTCTTTTGCTTTTTTAGATGACAAGGTTAGAGCGTGAGCTTGACACTGAGTGAACCTGCAGTTATGTAATGATCCACGAACTTGGAAAGATCCGTTCCTAATCATGAATTCTTTTCTTCCAGTTTTCCTCACAGCAAATGAGATGGTTGCAGAACAGCAGTGGCATCTGCAAACACCTTCTGACTCAGATACCAGTCTTCTGCTTTAGACGAGACAAACTCACCCACTTTGCAAAACACTGGCTTCAAGAGTTACATCTGTGTTTGTGCAGGAAGAGTCACACTCAAGTCAGCCCCAGGATTAAACAGATGGCAAGGAGTACAGCTCTGTCCTCTAGACTCGCATCTTTCATCGCATTTGTCAAGGTGACAAAATTCCACCGACTTGAAGAGATTTGATAACAACCATTTAAACAAATCATTCAAGCATGTGAAGTTCAGGAATAAGAGAAGGCGGACAATGGAGGGCAGAACTCATGTACCCTCTGCATCAGAAGACTGTATTACCAACATTTTAAATGTGCAAATGAATATGCACGACTCCATTCGTTCTAAAGCCCCAGTGGAAAAGAAAAAAAGAACCTACTGCTAAATTTTTAACTTTCTGTGGTTACTGTCTTTATTAGATGTTCCAACAGTACTTTACTAAATCCCTCCAACATGTCTGACGGTACTTACGGATGGATCTGACTGAAATAAATACGGTCGCCCCTCATTCCAACCACAAATTAGTAGGGAAACTCCAAATGGACGAACACCACTGAAGAAGAGAAAAATGGAATTACTTGGCATCTTCACGCTGTTAAAGTCAACCTAAGGTAAGGATTTATTACTACTCTTAGGTATTAATAAAGCATATCATCAGGTAAAATGAATTAGACTCGTACGTTCCTTAAAAAGTATTTCATACCCTTCTGAACAAGTCAATTCAAAACGAATTCTCTTTATGGTACTAAGGAACACTAATCAAATCATTCTGGTAAATGGAGAGACACAAATATTGGGGTTAATAAGTATGGAGTAACATTTTGTGTCTTAACAAAATGACAACTTTCAAAAAATGCAGTTTCTCCACGTGCTTTACACAGCAGCAACTACCTTTATCCTACTTCATGCACATGCACACAGATTCCAGAGAATTCAAAGAATATGGATGTGTCAAAGAACTGCTTGCTTTCGTCACGTGCTTACAATCATTTCTGGTTGGAAAGATAAATTCGGAAGCAGCAGTAATTGCCTGCCCACAAAGAAGTGTTTTAATCACTGGCAAAAGAAATTATCTAGAAGCTGCTTTTGCAATTCGATCAACAGCAAGAAACCACTCTAATTTTTTCCTTAAGAAAATACTCTAGTTCCAATTAAGATCAGAAATACCCATCATAGTGATTTCCTCTACCTATTAAATAAATACAGGAATAGTAAGTCCTCTTTTTAAATACATCCGCTCTTCTAAAATTGTTTTTTTTCTAATTCGGGACACATTTCAAATAACAAAATCAACTTACCCTGACTGAGTGTATTCTTGCATCACTGAAGCTACTCTCTGTACCAGCTGAGCTGTGGGAATGGGTTCTTGGTAAACGAGATAGTATTGCTGAGCTAGTTTTCGAGCTCTGTGCACGAGCACTCTAACACACAAGGAAGAAAGAAGACTTAATTAAGATCTCGACACTCTGCTATTTAACGACTCTTCTCTTCCTACAGGCATATAACTACAGCACAGGTCTTAAGTGTTTCTGTGTAATAGTAACAGTCAGCTCAAAGCTAGTCTTGCTCTGACATCTGATTCCAGTGAATTTACAAGACGACACCGGAGCAACACAGAGGAGCTAAGCCACAGGGGATGGGACAAGCATAAGACGAAAGGAAGAAAATTAGGGACGAGGGGTACCAGTCAGCTCAGCAGTAATAGATTTAGTGTATACCATGCGAGCTTCACCTCCCTCCATGGCATCTTCAAGACTGTGTCCCCTTTCCCGAGGGCAGTCAACCCAAAACACACAGAAGGCCACACGATAGTACACATATGTACATAAGTACGTATGGACACACACACACGCACACACACACAACTTAGAGCATATTCTTCTCACTCTGCTTCAATCCTTTCCACAGACTGCACTTCAAAGAGTACCCTTCAGAGATTAAGGAACAGCAAGAAACTATTCATAACTTTAAAAAAATTATTAAAAAATAGTAAGAATATTCTATATGATAATCAAATACATTAGCAAGATAAACAGGATGTACCTTTACCTTGTCCTGCACTGCGGGTCGGAAGCATGCACATCACCCCTCTGTATCAGACTCAGTTTATCCTCAGCGGTCCTGTCCTCCCCGTGTAGCCCACGGAAGCATCCCTCCCACACAATGGTAACAGGATCTACTGTAGAAGCCTGACCTCATTCCAGCGACACTGTTGCTTTTTCTGATTCATTAAAGTGAAACTTTGGTTCTACCTGTGTTGTTTCCCAAAAATCAGGAATGAGGTAATAATACCCCTTTTACTTGTTAAATGACGAAAAACATAGAAAGCTGCCAGTCTCTTTCAACTTACTGGTACCCTGATATAACAAGGGCTCTGATGTGAAACATCAGTGGCCTTTGAGAATTCTGTCCCTCTGCTAAGAACACAAATAAATATAATGGGGCTAACTCTGAATGGTAATGCTTTCTTTTGCTGCCTGATAACTTTTTTAAAATCTAGTTTATTATAACTTGTATTGCTTTTGTTTTTAAAATGCATTAGAGAACAGCCTAGCCCGAGGATAGCAGAAGAGGGGCTGTGACCAGAAGGGAAAGATCACTAAACGGAGGTTAAGAGAAGTCTGGATCTCCTCTTTTACAACGGAGTGGCACTGAGTTACCCTGCAAGCGACCCTTAGTGTATTCCATGCGGGCCAGCTCAATTCAGCTGCCAGTGATGCTGCTGTTGCTAAACAAAGTACAAAAATAAAGGGTTGGGAGAGTAAAGGAAAAACATCTCTTAATTTTTCTCCTCAAGGTACAAATTACAAACACTTTGTAAAATGGTGAAAAACACAACAAATAGTATAAAAGTACCTGTAATCTGGGCCCATGCCACTATACACCAGGCCTATATGCTTGGTAATTGGTTCCACTTTGTGTACACTTCGCTCGTCATATAGAATGGATTTCTGTTTCTTCTCGGTTGCTAATACCACACCATTTGCAGCTTAAAAAAAAAAAAAAAGGTGCTAAATGTTTAATCACTTAAAGACTCTGCTTCAACAGTTTTCTAATTATGGATGCAATTCACCCAAACTCCTTTATTTTCTCTTATTTATAAAACCTTTTCCATATTAAAATCACCTAAGAAATGGTAAACCCACTTTTCCCTCACTGGTCATCTATATTGTGCTAAGGAATCCCTATAGCTAAAGGCATTACCCAACATCTCTTAAAGTATTCCAGGACACCTAAGGGTCCATACATTTTAAAATAACGGACTTCTGCCTACTTGGCTACTGTTCTTATAAATTTAATCAATGATACAGGCTTTAAAAAAAAAGGGGGTTATCTTTAGATTAAGTTTTATCATTAACTTTTTCTAAATTATAGAAAGAATAAAAACTATATAATTAGTGGAAAAACAAAAAATATTCAGTTTTCTCAATGGAAAAGACTATTTGTGCGTTATTACAACTAAGAGATAAAGGAGCTACATTTATTTTGGAAAAAAAATTGTAATCATCTTCTTAGACTTACTGGCTTATTCCTTTTTTTAAACTTCAAAATACTGTAAATCAACAGAAAGAATTGTTAAAAATTATGCTGTCCTAGCTATTTATTTGTATTAATTACTAATTAATTCCAAAAGAACTTCAGGATAACTATTAACAGGCGTCTGAAATGAATGAAACATTTAAATACCTTTAATTCCCACTGAAGGGGCTCCTCCAGCTACAGCAGCCAAAGCATATTCAATCTGGACAAGTTTACCGGATGGGCTTAAAAAGAAACAAAAGTATTGGCTAAATTCATATATCCTCATATATGTGTAATAGAAATATTTCTGAGAGAGGGCAGATATATAGGTCAAATCCATTAACCAAATACCAAGGGATAACTGAGCTTTCACATTATAAAGCTGTACAGAAATTGAGTTTAACAGGCAATCTGAACATATTCATAGTGAAGCACTTATTTTCCTTTCTACCCCCCCCCCATCTGCCTCTTAAAGCAGCAGCATCATTACTGTTGCCTTTTACCACTTCCCAACCTTGTGACTTCAGGCAAGTTACTTAACCCCACTGTGTCTCAGTTTTCGCATCCATAAAGGGAGATAATAGTACTATACCCATTTCAAAAGATTGTTGTGAAGATTAAATAAAGTGATGCTTTTTGTTCCTGGCAAAAAAATTCGCAGTAAGTGAATACCAAATAGTACTGTTATTAAGAACATATATGTGTCTGTTAAATACCCAACAGGATATATTTCGTATGGGTGGAGATACACATTTTAGAAGGTAGACATGGCCTAAGATGTAAGACCTAGTTATCACCCATGACAAAATATTTTCTATATAAGGTTATTTATAGAAGCTATGAGCTAGTGATACTTAACATATCTGATTCCATGGGTTTTGCAGCCAAATACTAGCCCTGAACTGGCTTTTAAGATCATAACTTTGTTTCAATCCAGTTGTTGAGTTAAAACATCACAAACTCGCAGACTAACCTAATTTTACAGATAAAGAAAAAGTTTTTGAGTGAAAGTAATTTGTCTAGAATGACACAGCTTGGTCCGTATCTCCAGTCTACAAATGAAAATATAACTTTCAGTTTCAGAAGGTCATTTGTTTCATCTTCATAAAACTGTGGATACTCCGTCATTCAATCCTCAAATTTGTTCCAGACACAGAGACCACTCTTAGAATTCACACCCCCTTTGACAAGCTAACATCTCTATCTGGAATGCATTTCACCCTCCTCTGGTGAACTCTCTCCTGGTCATCCTTCAATCTTTAGTAGAAATGTCATGTTCTTAGAGAAGCTATCCTGACCATTCAGACTAGGTTGAATCTCATACACTCATGCCTATGATGTCCCATACTTCCTTTCTGGCTAAGAGTCATCATGCTTAAATTATTCTTAGTGTTTGTCTTCCTCAACAAAGTGTGAGAAAGCTCTGTTCAGTCAGTATTCTAACATATAACCTAGTACCAGGAGTCATAATCATTTGGCTGACAGAGACACAAATAGACCTACGTATGGAATAAGCCTAGGTGTGGCAGTTTAAAGAGGAAATTAGTTAACTTGAATGAAATAACATCAATCAGTATTTAAAATTTTAAAATTAGGCTACACATGTTTTATTAGTCACTATTTCAATAATATCATGACTCACTGGGTCCATCCAGCTTTCAATTATTGTCCAATATCTAGCTCAAATACTCATGGGGAACATTTTAAAGGCTCAGGTAAACTTAAATATACCTTCTCTCTGTTCCCACAATCACCTGCATACACATCTACCATTGCATCTTCCCATATGATAGCTCACTAGTCTGTGAGCTCATCGAGCGATCAACCATTTTTGTAGTCAGTCATGCCACTAGCCCATTCCAAAGTACCAGCATCTCTACCTGGGATAGCTGACACAGCTAGTTTTCCTCTTTTCCATCCTTACTTCAATGCCCCTAGCCAGAAGTACCATTGCACCATGTCACCTCTCACTTAAATCCTATATAATAACTTCCTGGTTCACAAACTTCTTATTCTGCCCTACAGGGCTCTCTGCAACAGTGGCCCTACCCACACTAACTCATAGCTCACTATACTCAAGCACAATGGCCTTATTATCAATTCCTGTAGCTGAAGCTCTTTCCAAACTTCAGGACTTTCACATATCCTATTTCCTGTGTCCACCAGTCTCTCTACCCCTAAATCTTCACCTTCTGGTCTCAAAATTCACCCCCAAGCACTGGCTTTTCCTGACTATCCAATATACAGTTACATTTCTTTTTTTCTTTTTAACTCTGTTTTAATAAAAATTCCTGAGTAAGAGAAAAACTTTTTCCAGAATGCAGTAGTAGACACCAATTACTCACTGTCACTATCCTCAACTGAATGTAATCCACAAGAACACTTTTTCATCCTATAACATAGCCTCATAACTTCCACCATTAATAGTTTAATTCTGATTACAACAGGCTAGAAAGAAAATTTTAAATCCAAAACAGAGTTGAACCACTATGTTAAAAAACAAGAGTTTATTTTAATAAATTATTAAAGATGGATTCAGTCCCTGATGGATAAGCTCCACTTATCTTAAAGAAAGGATTACACTTTCTTAAAGAACCAAGTTTGCTTAAAGAACAGTGATTATTTAGCAAATATTGTTCTCTATCATTGTATATTGTTACAGACAAAGGTTAAAAAAAATTCTCATTTATTACTGAAAACTGCCAAGTGTAAGGAAAGTATTTTAGTATCTTAAGACGACACCATACAGTAACAGAAAGTGTATTAATTTTGTCATCAGAAAGAACCCAGTTTGAATGTGAACTCAGCTACTCATCTATGACTTTGAACAAGTTCTAATTTGTTCGACCTGCGGTTAGCTCATCTGTAAGATGTTGAAGTAGCATTTATCCCACATGGTAGTAGAAAGACATGGGAGTAGGTTAAGTTGCACCCACACAGAAAGTACTCAACAAGTTGGATCCCGCTTGCCTGGAGCTGTCAGATAGAACTGCTAAACGGGAGATTACTGATCGTAAGAAAATAGCTAAACTAAAACATTACCGGGTCGATTTATTAAACCCTTCGCTGATGGTTACATTTGGAACAATAGTTTATCTCAACTGTATTTTGAAAAATATACTATTATTAGTCCCTTGTTCTACCATAGAAAAGCCTACAATCTTTTGTAAAGTAAACATAACCCCCCCCCCAAAAAATGGCCAAAACGGAAATGCAGCCTAGTAGTGTGGGGCCCACAAACACTAGCTGACAGAAAGATTAGCGCTTTCATTTTTAGTCCTTAAACTTCTAACAGGGGCGTGGAAGAAACCGAAAGCGGGAAGAGATTTCGAAGTACCAATGGAGACTAAGACTCAGATCAAACTGTAACGAGTGGGTTTTCCGAAGAGAAAAAAGGGACCACAAAGATTTGACCAAGATTCCCAGGTCCAGAAGCTCCCCAATCAGGCCTACTTGGGTCAGGAAGGAAATCCTGAGTTCCGAACGGGACACCCGGAGGCAGCTAATCCCAAACTGCCTTATTCTCCAGTCTCCAAAGGGAAAGTAAATCCCTGGTTAAGGACCTTACCCTCCCGCAGCTTCAAGGTCGCCCTGGATCCCCAAACCCTCGTTCCCGCGGCTTCCCGGCACCGGGGCTCCAAGGCCGCGGGGCGGGCCAAGAAAATGACTTTGCAAAGTCGCATTTCCATCCTTATTTCCTATTGGGTTCCCCGAAAGCATCAAGCCAGAGACTAGGACTGAAAAAACCTGGCTGGGGGAACTCCTACAACCTCGGCTCCGCGGAGGACTTTGGGAGCCCCTTCCATACCTGAATGTAGTCAGCGAAAAGCTGTAACCGCGCTCCGCCATCTTTACCTGGAGTGCCAAAGCACATCCGCACACATGCGCACTGGAACCGGTTTCTTTTCATTTCCCCTCCCCGCTCCTTCCTCTCTCTCTCTCTGATTGGAGGAGAGTCAGAGCCGCTCCAGGGACATGCTGGGCGATGTAGTTCCAGCATCCAGGTTTGCCCGCCTCTGCGTCTCTGTGCGCATGCTCGAGGTGGGGGCGGGACGCAGCAGCCAAGTGGGAGTGGTCTCCGGGTGGGGAAGATGGCGTCGGCCATGCTGGTGCTTGTCGTTTCACCGTGGCCCGCAGCCCGGGGACTCCTCCGGAGCTGTTGGGAACTACTACAGCGGAAACTTCAGCAGAGCGGGCCAGGTTTTCCCAGTCCTCTGTGGGGTACGTAAGGAAGGCCGCCGTGGAGGAGAGATTGACTGAGGGGGACCCCAGGCAGCTTGGTGGACACAGCTTGTATTTCGCTCTCCTCCCGCGTTTTTATCCTCCGTGGAGGGAAGAGACATGTCCGGGATAATTCCTTGCTTAGAAACTAAAAAAAAAAAAAAGAAACAGTTGGTTTTGCCTCCCCCAGCCCCGAGAAAACAGAAAAAGTCCTCTGATTGTCCCATTCATACACGGAATGTAAGCGAAGCTTATTAGCTTAGATCAGGGTTGCCACTATCTAAATCTTGTTTCCGTATTAGTCTTCTCATCCCCTGAAGCAATTTGTCGTTTGTGGTATTTGAGCTCTGCAGTTGAATCCTGCTGATTCCTGTGTTTTCCCCCCGGAAGCTTATTTTAGCTGGAAGTATCTTGGATGTTAAATTTGTCAATACTTTGTCATTTACATTCTACGCTTGTTTGTAAGGTTTCCCGGACATAATTCCCGGGGAGTCTGAACGGAGAGCCCATGATAAGCCAAATACTACATGTGCTTCCTGGGAAATCTCCACACCATCCCATTAGGTATCACCACTTTTCAGCTGCAGAGGTAGGCTCCTGAAGGTTCCAAGGTCACACAGGCCGGCCAGAGCCTGGGCTGTTAACCACTGAGCTATGCTTCGCAATACTTACAGATATATTGAAAAGGAATACCAGTTGCTAAATTTTAGGCAGCTTTGTATATTTTCAAGCGTTCCTAACGCCAAAAGCCGTACTCTAGGTCTGAGGACTAGCAGGGAAAGGATAAAGAAATTTCTTTGATTTTATAAGCAAAATTTAGAAAAAGCTGAAATGTTGATAGTCATATAAGTAAATATTATGCAGAGTGGTGAGCTAGTTACTTTCTTTAGAGAGCAGACAGTAATCGAATATTATGAAGAACTGAGTGACTTAAAGGGCCTACTAGGCTACATGACAAAGAAACTAACTCAGTTGGACTATAATAAAAAGGGGCCAAGAGGCAGTTATCTGAGTGCAGGTTAGAAATATATTTTGAGAATCTCAAGCTTACATTTACTTGTAAAGTAAATAGGTACTGCCTACCAAGTAGAATGTGGGCAGTTGGAGTGATTTATTCATGTTTACCACTAAACCCCTGAGTTCTGTGTTTCAGAAGGTGAGAAACTCTTGGTAGAATCTTACTGATTCATTTCTGCAGGTGCCTGTAAGAAAAAAATTCTATTCGTGTTGTTTAATATTGCTTTATGTATGAGTTTTAGTGCATTTTAATAGCTAAGGCTTCTGTTTAATTTCTATTGAGTGTAATATTCTAAATTTTTTTTTAAGATTTTATTTATTGGACAGAGAGAGACACAGCGAGAGAGGGAACACCAGCAGGGGGAGTGGGAGTGGGAGAAGCAGGCTTCCGGCTGAGCAGGGAGCCCGATGTGGGCCTCTATCCCAGGACCCTGGGATCATGACCTGAGCCGAAGGCAGACTCTTTACTACTGAGCCACCCAGGCGCCCCATAATATTCTAAATTTTATATGTCTATTGACATATCACTGTTGATTGTTAAGGAGAATGATACGTAAAGAGTCATTTAGGAGCTAGAAATCCATTCTGTATTTCCATGTTTTGTTTTTGTAGGACCAGCATTAGCCGTCCAAGGTCCAGCTGTATTTACAGAACTAGCAAATGATACCAGTGGAAGTAAGGAGATTTCCAGCCTTTCAGATAGTATCTTTTGGATGGCAGCTCCTAAGAACAGACGCAGCATTGAAGTTAACCGCTGTAGGAGAAGAAACCCGCAGAAGCTTATTAAAGTTAAGGTAATATGTTGATTTTTGTGGGTGTGCTTTCTCTCACATCTACCACTGCATCTCCTCTTAGTACTTACATAGCCTATGGGTAAATCATTCCTAGAGCTCATACATGTACTTTCCTCTGGCCTAAATAAAATATAGTATTCACATCGTCTATGTTTATATGTCTACTGTCCTATAACCTAAATATTAGGACCACAGTCAAGGAGAGAGTTTGGAGTCTGGACGGAGGACTAGGTTGTATAACCTAAATATTAGGACCACAGTCAAGGAGAGAGTTTGGAGTCTGGACGGAGGACTAGGTTGTGAATAACCTATGTGACTTCTGTTAGGAGCTCGTCATTTGGAACATATGTGGGTAAACATCTTAATCATAGCAGAGTCTAAAATTAAAGTCAGAAGCAGTAGGTATATTGGATCTCAAGTTTTACTAACCCTTGCATATTTATTCTACCCTTCACTCTGACAAATAAAATACTGTGAAAGAAAATCCTTAGGTGGGTAATAAAAATAACATCTATTAAGTGCCCCTGATGTGTCTAAGTGCTTAATGTGAATTATCTCACCAAATCCTCACAATAGCCCTCCAGAGTAAATGTAGCTTTGCTCATTTTTAGGATTGAAGAAACTAAGGCAAAAACAATTTTCCTGTAGTCACAATTATTAAGTGGTAGAGCCAGGAGATGAGCCTAGACAGTCTGATTCTTGAATTCACATTCTTCTCTTGAAACTTTCTGGTGTGTTCCTGTCCTCAGACAATTCCAAATCTCCAATCTCCACACGCATTCCCCCCTTTCTCCCCGCCCCCCGTGGATATACTCTTCATTGATCTGGCAAACAAAAATTATAGTGCGTATTACCTTTGATTTGTTCACTTATGGTTTTACCAGCCATGATCTGAGTCACAGTTTGCTCCAGGACATTCCACAGCAAGCAGCACAGTGCAGATGAAACTCAAGAACAGAGAACTGACTTCCATAAATTTGCAGCATTCAGTATCAAACCACACCCTCAGAACTTAAGCCAGAAAGTATTACTGAGTCACATTTGGAACTGGACTTAATGTCTAGAACTGAAAAGTATGTCATTAAAACAATAACATATACAGTTTGGTTGAGAGAATTTACAATTTTAGGAATGAGAGTAAGCTGTTCCATGAATTCCCTCACTGCGTTTATTCCGAGGGAAAAGAGTAGCACCCTCTGGATTCATTTGCTTCACTGAATTGCTTTTGGCTACACATAGTGTATCATGCTGGTGCTCTGATCAGAAAGAGAGCACCGACTGTGGGTGTTGTTCCCATACCTCCAGTTAGACATCCAATCTAGTGTCCATCGTAACAAGGAAAATGAGAAGTTGGGTGAGGCAAGTCATTTGCAAGGTTCTTTACTCCCTTCAGATAATGACATTCTTTTTTGTCATTGCCTCACAGATGTTTATATGTTAATCTTATGAAGTGCTTGGAATTTCTTTGATGCTCCTATTTATAATTTTTCTTTTTTATTTCAAACCTACCTTTAGAACACATTGAAAAGGTTTCTTCAGAGGTTATAATTGTCTTATTAAAGTTGGGTAGATGTGTGTAAAAACTCATTCTCCAATTGTAGCATAACAAGGGAGTTTTACGTTAAGGAGTAATCGGTGTTCATTCATAAAAAGAAAAATTACACCATATACCGACTCTTATACCATATACGATGGCACACCAGAGGCTTCATACAGGAATTTAAATTACACTGATAAATGAGGGGAAGCCAACTGTAATGTTTGTCACCTTGTTTTCCCCAGAGGTAGGTTGAAAAATAAAAGTAAGTTCCCTTTCCCTCGGTCTCTTATTAAGATGCTGGCCATATGGATCCCCCCATTGTGTTGAAGGACTCCTTATTAGGTTTTAGTGTTTGAAGGTGGGGGAATAGAGTATCCTTTTACATAACATGACTGCAGTGTTTAAGTAAAAATGTACCAGATTCATAGTTGGTAGACCTGAGTTCTAGTTCCACTTTTTCTATTAATTCAAAGTTGTTTGTCCTCAGTTCCCCTATTAAAGTGACATTGAGGGGCGCCTGGTTGGCTCAGTCGGTCGGGTGTCTAATTCTTGATCTCGTCTCAGGTCTTGATCTCAGGGCCATGAGTTCAAGCCCTGCATTGGGCTCTGCAATGGGCATGGAGCCTACTTAAATAAATAAATAAAGTGAGATTGAGCTAGATGGTATATGACCTTATGCAACATGAACAGTCCAAGGAAGTTCAGGTGTAAGCGCCATCCTGTCCGTGATTCCATGTGCATGATTAGGCCTCTTGTTTCAATATGTTCTGTTGTGTTTTTGTTTTTTTTAAAGAACAATATCGACGTTTGTCCTGAATGTGGTCACCTGAAACTGAAACACGTACTTTGTGGCTTCTGCTATGAGAAGGTGTGCAAGGAGACTGCAGAAATCAGAAGACAGATAGGGAAGCAAGAAGGGGGCCCTTTTAAGGCTCCTTCCATGGAGACTGTGGTGCTGTACACAGGAGAGGCACCGTCTGAACAAGATCGGGGTAAGAGAATCGTTGAACGAGACAGAAAGCGACCATCCTGGTTCACCCAGAATTAAGACTAAAGGTGTTTGAAGAGGATAAGTTCATAAAACATTTGTCTTGAAAGAGGAAAATTCTTTGTTTTCATGTTGGTTTTGTGCTTGTTTTTAAATCATCGGTCTAGTTTAAAACGTTTTCTTAAAGCAGCTGGTTTTGTGTGGGTAGTTTGAAGAATATATCGGGAGTAAACTCTGAAAATATTTGTTTATACAGAGGCACAATGGATTAATATGTCTGTTTCTGTTACACTCTAAGGTTTTAACTAAACATAAAATTTCCAGGACAGAGAAATAAAACAAATGATTTAAAATCGTAACAAGAATTATGTGTTTTTGTTCTGATTTTGTTCGCCAGTGGTTTTTCTTACACAGAAATACACATATATTTTCATTTAAGTAACACCTGGAAATGGGTTATTTGAATTTTGGGTATTGTTTTTTAAGATGGTGGTTGTGGCAGTAAGAAAAGGTTTGTTCTCTGCAGTTTTGTTTTGTTTTAGCAAATTAAAATTGCCTTTGGTGGAATTCACTTTATATGGGATGTATTATGCTAATTAGAAAGAGCTCTTCACATTTTACACTAAATCAAAATGACATGCAGAATTCATTAGATGGCTCATGAGATTCGTATTTTATAGTTTGGGGAGAAATTTTTAAAAGGAGATGTGAGTGAATTCACTAGTAAACAGATCATGTACCAAGAATGTTGTCTTTTGCATTTTTCTTCTGGTATATCCTTTTAGCTTATTTTTCATTTTATCATCTTTATTCTTTGCAGCAATGGCCTTTTTAACTTAATGTCATTCATTTCAAATTTCCCTCTCCCTGCCCCATTCTTGTATCTATCCTGAACCCAAAGTTTGCTATTTTATGTGTTTCCTGCCTCATTCCAAAAAAAAAGTGAGCTAAGTTATTAAAACACACTGAGGGGGCACCCGGGTGGCGCAGTCCGTTGAGCATTCAACTCTGTTTCGGCGCAGGTCATGATCTCAGGGCCCTGAAATGGAGCCCCACATCAGGCTCCGTGCTCAGTGGGAAGTCTTGCTTTCTCTCACTCTGCCCCTCCCCCCACCTGTGCACACCCACTCTCTCTCTAAAATAAATAAATTTTTTTAAAAAACCACACACACTGAGAAAAGTAAGGGAATTGCAGTTAAATGGAAAATCAGTAGGTAAAATAATAGAAAGCCTAGAGATAGATTTAAATAAAATGCGTGCCACATTAGCCTGAATACTCACTGGAAACAGGCAGTGAATTCAAACTCAAGTTTTCTTTCCCTTGAAAGAACCCATGCGGCTAAATCTACACAAGGTAAGACACGTTCCAGAAATACGCGACTATCTTGGTACTAAAACCTGAGGGCCATCTCTCCCATGGGACTGACTGCATAAGGACCATCCTGTGCTAGAGTAACCCGTGTTGGTATTCCCGGACGCAGAATGAATCCATTTCACGAGGTACAGTACAGACCAATGCTGTGTTGAAGTACAATTGGGTAAAAACAAATCCTTAACACTTCCAAAGTATTGGAATCCCAGTAAATAATTCTTCCAAGGTTTGGCTCTATCTAAGCATGAAGTTGCGATTCTGGAGGAATTGGTTACCTGGGTATTAAACACTAAGGCAATTCTCTGCGGATAATTACATCTTAAACTCTGATGAGCTTTGGAAGTGCTGTGTGTCAAACCTAAGATAAATAGACCTCAAGAAGAACCCGTGAACCACGACATCTGAGGCCAGCCGCGTACACCCCTGAATCTTCCACTGCTGCTTCGCATCCCAGCTGCCTGTGGAGCAGATTCGTGGCATCCTGCGTCCCCAGCCAACACCTTGTCCTTTGAGCAGCGCGCTCTGCACGCGGGGAGACCTCATGAGCATATGTGGGCAGGGCCACTTCTTGTTTGGACAGCTGACTGTTATATATCCCCAAATCAGCAAAACCGGATGTCTGGTTTCTGTGAGGAAACAGTGCCCTCAAAGAGTGTTTATCGTTCTTTTTTTTGAAGAGGTTGTCCCCTGAAAGTCATCTTTGAAATACATTTTAATACTTCCTACCACCAGTGTTTACAATCAGGAAAAAAAGACATCATGAGTTTGAATTAAATCACTCATGTAACTGATTTGTTCATTTTTCTGAACATTGGAAGTGATCCCCGTCCCTGCCTGCCCCCTGCCCTCAAGACGTGGAGGCATTTTACCGGGCACTTTTGGAGAATAAGTCTCTACAAGGGTTCACGTTAAGTTGTGGTTGGGAGAGGCTGGTGAGAAGGCACGTGTCCCCTCCGAGCGTACCAGTGCTCCCCTCCATCTTCCTGTCTCCTCTTCCACCAGGTCCCAGCAGACCACCAGGTGCTGAAAATCTGGGGTCTGACTTCGTTCCGTCTCCCAGCCAGTGTCCTCATTCTAACCCCCTCATCTCTCTCCCAAGCTGTTGTTACCCTGCACTTTCCAATTACTAGTTTCTAGTCTTCTCATTTCTAATTAATTTCCTTTAATAGCCTTTAAATTAAAAAAGTGATCACATGATTGTAGTTAATGAAACAATGCAAAGTATATAAGCAAAAGTTACGAATCCTTTCTCTGCTGCTACACCTATCCTGGTATGTATGCTTCTGAATGTCAGTGCCACAAGGTAGTTTAAAGCACACTTGGTATTGTACCAATCCCCTGGTCAAAACCAGGCTCCTCCTTCAACCCTCTCAGGCCTTCGCAGTGTGTCCAAGTCTTTGCACCTGCCCCCTTCCACAGTGCGCTCAAAGGCACTCAGCAGGCTTTACTCCTCTCTCAGTGCCTTCACTAGGTCTTTCAGACTCCCTTACTGTTCCTCCTCTTTTTCCTAAACTTTAGAGTGCCCAAGGCGCCATCCCTGGTGATCTCATCCAGTCTGATGGCCCTAAATAACACTATAGGTTGACTCCTTCCAATCTGATGTTTCTGGCATGGGCCTCTCCCCTGAATTCCAGGCTCACGCTCCATTGCCCACATGGCATCTATAGTCGAATGGCTAGCAGGTATCTTAAACTCAGTATCTCCGACTCGGAATCCCTTCTCTCCCAGTCCTACTTCCCCTACTCCCTAGACCGTTCCATCCCAGCTGATGGCAACTCCATTCTCCTAGTTGCTCAGTACCAAAACCTACTGCAGTCATCCTTGACTTTGCTATCTCTCTGTCTCTTCCTCTCTCACACTCAATCTGAGCAAATCTACAAATCCCACCGGTTCTATACTTAAGAATATACTTAGAATCTGACCACTCACCACCATCTGCATTGATACCACTGCCTCCCCAATCAGAGCCCCTATTATCTTGTCTAGAATATCAAAGTCTCCCACTAACTGGTGTCCTTGCTGCCACCTTGGTCTCCTATAGTCTGTCTCCTACACAGCAGCCAGAATCGTTTCAAAATAGGGCAAGTCATGGCTCTCCTCTCCTTAAATTCCTTTATTCAAAACCTTAACTCCAGGGGCGCCTGGGTGGCACAGCGGTTAAGCGTCTGCCTTCGGCTCAGGGCGTGATCCCGGTGTTATGGGATCGAGCCCCACGTCAGGCTCTTCCACTATGAGCCTGCTTCTTCCTCTCCCACTCCCTCTGCTTGTGTTCCCTCTCTCGCTGGCTGTCTCTATCTCTGTCGAATAAATAAATAAAATCTTTAAAAAAAAAAAAATAAATAAAAATAAAAAATAAAAAATAAAAAAAACAAAACCTTAACTCCAATGAAATATTCAGATACAGACATGAGGACTTTTGCATTATGTAATATCTATATTTTTTGTAGGTAAACTGAGTTTTGATAAATACTTAGGTGTACTATGGATGACCCCCATTTAAAGAAATCATGATAAATCTATTAAAAATGTGTATCTTTTTTTTCATCATTTGTGAGCTATGACTTGTAAATTCGAGATTTCTTTTATGAAGTACAAAAATAGGGGACTTTCGGACATTCCTGGGTGGGGATCACTAACACTCCTTTCACAGTGCTCTTCCATCCCAGCCCCCACCCTCCCATATGCAGTTGGTAGGTTTCAGGGACAGGATTAGTCCCTCAGAATTTCTAAATCTGTGCTCAGGAACTCTACTATCTATGATGAGTGTTTCTTTCCCTGGCAAACACACAAAAATAGATGTTCTGCCTTTACTGCAGCTCTCAAGGAGCCCTGTCATCCCGTGGCCTATATATTGCATTCCGATCCAGCTTGGGCCTCTCTAATGGGAGTGGCGTCCCTTCCAGGGGCTGTCTTCACTCGTCTCTACAGCAGAGGGCAACAGAGTGCGTGTCCTGGCGCCCGGGGCTATTTATACCGTATAGGAAACACTTCCCGCGGTGGCCATGCCCTTGTTTCACCCCGCTCCTCTCCTGTCCCGTTGACCTCCTTTGCCTTCCCCTCCTTCTGCATGTTCGTGAAGTTGCTCATGAGTGTTAGGGATGCAGTTTGGAGCCAGGTCGGGAGGAAAGTTAGGAGGGCAGCACGATCCGGTCTCCTGGACTCTGTTACTGAAACTCAGAGCCAGCTTGACAGTTTCAGCCTGGAAACCAAACCCTGGAAGTGCCACAATTTACCAGGCGTCCCGAGCCGCCTCACTAGGGGGCAGCAGGTGAACTGCATTGCCTCTTCTCCGGACAAATAACAGCCCGCCAGGTCCTGCAAGGAAGGAGACATTCGTCTGTTTCTATCAAAGCCATCTATTTAAAGCATGGAAATGAATGAGATGATCCCGGGCACGTACTCAAGAGAGCGGAGAGAACCCTAATCTGAGGAGGGAATCAGGAGCCTGTCCAGCCACAGATTCCAGGAGAGGAGAGCATGTCAGGAAGAGTGCCCATTCTGTCGAATGCAGCCGAATGAGGACAGAAGAGGTGCCATGATCATGACAAATCTCAATAGTGACCTGGCAAAACCCATATCATTGAGTGTTGGTGGCGGAAACAAGATTAAAGCGGGCTGAAGAATAGGTAGACTGGGGAGAGAAGCAGTTTCCTAGATAGTACTTTCCAAAAGCTTTCCTCTGCAACGGAGTAGAGAAATGAGGTAAAAACTAGAGGAGGAAAGGGCATGACGGGGCCAGTGTAGGCACACACGTGTGCGCGCTGCAAACCTAGAACTCAAACGTGTTTATGCTCATGGGAACTATCCAGTAAAAGAGGAGACTGTTGATGAAATGATGGACAGCTAGACAAACAGAGGTCTAGTTCTGTACTCTTTGAGACTTTGCGCAAGATGTTAACCCTAAAACTTAATGAATTTGGCATAGTCTTTCTACGTAGCAACATGGTGTTTTTCTTTATGTGTTCCAATCTTATTTCCTAGCCTTAATGCGGGTTCTTTGGTTTGCCTCACCTAGTCCCACACATTCATTGCAAGGGCCACCCCAGTGCCCTTGACTCAAACCATTGGCAGTAGAGAGAGATTGTGTCCTGTGAGTTAGCTGGAGTGGCTTTCACCTCCTTCAGTAAATAAAACATTCATTGCATGTTTTATTTATTGAAGTCGCCCCAGAGGCTGGAAGAAATCTGAGAAGCCTGATTCCTTTTCATACTTTTCTGGAATATTCCTAGAAACCTACGTCTCTGAATCTGCCCTTGTCTCAGCCTAATCTATACTTTTGCTTTTCCCGTTTTCCTGCCATTAGATTTAGGGAAAGCAAATAATTCCATTCAGTCCAGTGTATTGATGCTTTAATGGCTGGTGTTATAAGTCAGGTGCCATTTGGGAGGCTTAATGGTTATTTTTGCTGATACTGTTTTCCAGAACATGAAGGCCAGGGACATCTAATTGTACACTTTGAGTTAGCCTAGGATGTGGTTTATAGGAGGTAAAAATGAGCAATAGGAAAGACAAATTCTCAAAGCTTTTAAAGAATTATGATTTCCAGTTAACTTCCTCATTTAAGAACAATATTAGTCTTTATATTAAGCTCAAAATTATTTTTCTTCAATATAACGGATGTTTATTGAACATGCCAGGCATTTTGCATGTGTTATAAATACCCTTTAAAATAACATCGTAGAGCAGATACTGCTAATTACAGCTGAGTGTGTATGATGCATAAGGTGCAGGGCTGAATGTTTTATATAGACTGCTAATTAAAATTTTACAGCATATATTGCTGTAAAAATTTAATGTTTTTTTCTGTGATACTTCCTGTATCTTTTGGCCTTTATCTGATTCAGGGAGCCAGAACATTTTATTTACTTTCTCAAAGAAGGGAAAGCAGAAAGAGAGAAAAAAAAGACTTTTTTCAAAATCTTGGCCTTTAGGGGAGAAAGCAAAGAATTAAGTCAGGAAAATGATTAGGGAAGGCACATATTTATTTAGTAGGTTGGCTGCCCTGCCCCAGGAACCAGATGAAAAAGCCCTGGGGCCAGAGAAGAGGAGGGCAGGAATCTGAGAAAGTTTTCTGTGCCCTGCCCTTGCCACCCAGTCCCCAGTGAAACTCTACCCCTGGAAGGAGGACTGGAGTTTGTTTTTTGGGGTACAGCCTCAGGGAGGCAGAAAGACTCCTGAAAAGAAGTATCTGTGTGGTGTTTTTAGGCAGCCAGGGCCTTTTGCAGTATCATGGAGAGGTAAAGAACCACAGAGTGTCTTGTCCTGACAAGGTCTGGCAGACAGGGACCAAGGATGACTCTCCAGGTTGCAAGTATGTATGTGGTGGGACAAAGTGGGATCTGTTCACCTTGAATTATGTCTTTCACCTGGTAGAATGGAGCCTCACCATAGAAATTCAGCCATGCTGTGAGGTAGACTCAGGCACCCAAGCCAAGCCTTGCCATTGTCAGAGCAGCAAAAAGGCTAAGGTCTGAGATTAAACCAATTCTAAATCCTAAATCCTAGGGGCTTCAGCACTACGGTAGACGGCCTTGGGATTCATAGATGGTGACCATGGCACAAACCTGCCCCCAGCCCAGAGCTCCTGGAGGGGAGCTGGTATCTCAAGCCAGCCTGGGCTCCCCCATGTGTCTCATTGCCTCCTTGGTGTGGGCACGTGCTAATGTAAAAGCTGTACTTTTTAATTCTATAGAACAAATGTTGGCCAGCCTCCCAGATGGCATATGGATATTTATAGTAGAATGGGTTGTTAGAGCTTGAAAGAAAATGATGTAGACCAGTGGCTTCATTTTGGAGCTCAGGAAATTGAACCCTAGATCTAACCAAGATCACAAAGCTAGCGAATGTTAGAGGTGAGTCTAGGACTACCTACTCGGACCACAATCCCAGCCATACTTGACTTTTTTAAATGTTTATTCTTTTTTTTTTTAAGATTTTATTTAATTATTTGTCTGAGAGAGAAAGAGAGAGAGACAGAGCACAAGCAAGGGGAGAAGCAGGCTCCCCGCTGAGCAAGGAGCCCAACGTGGGACTCGGTCCCAGGACCCTGAGATCATGACTTGAGCCCAAGGCAGACGCTTCACCAACTGAGCCACCCAGATGTCCCTTAAATGTTAATTCTTTAACAATATAAATACCAAGATTCATTGAAAATTCAGATAATCACACATTCTCATTGTAACTTCTGGAAGTAACATTACTTTTCTCAGGGTTATTACCGATTTATACAAACAGTAGTAATCATAATAGACCTTGTGAATTTCTCCTAATAGTAAGATTACCATATAATCTGTCATCTGAACCAAGTTGCTTTTGAAAGTGAAATGGAGGGATATGTAAATCATTATACTAGGACAACGGGCATACATGGGGACTGTCCCACGCCAGCCTAACTTATCACCCTACCCTCCAAACATCCGTTGCACCCAAACCCCATGACAGAGCAGCCATTTTGTTCACATCCAGCCTGGGGAATCTGGGCTCCAATTAGTTTAAGAGCTTGAAGATTACCTCCTCAACCTTAAAGGTGAAAAAAGTTCAGGAATGCCCATCAGATCATGGCTATCTCCTGGTTACAGAGATTCTGCATGTCACTCAGTGAGGAGTAAGGCTAGGTTTCCAGAAGTCTTCTGAAAAGAAGT
This sequence comes from Ailuropoda melanoleuca, assembly GCF_002007445.2. Classification (NCBI taxonomy): domain Eukaryota; kingdom Metazoa; phylum Chordata; class Mammalia; order Carnivora; family Ursidae; genus Ailuropoda; species Ailuropoda melanoleuca. Next base: position 118,829,404 of record NC_048218.1, on the reverse strand, counting down.
GCTGGCCCTTTAGGATACCTTGCAAGGGAGCTCTCTCTCCTCTCCTACATTGTTTGCAGATATGAGGCCTAGAATGCTACAGTTCATGCTTCCCTCTGTGTGTATCTGTCACTCTAGAGCTGTCACCATGTCTTTCTCTGTCACCCCTCACCCTATGCCCATCTATTCTCAGATTCTGTGTCCTTTTATCTCATTATTTCTATATCTATCTCAAAATTTGTCACAATTTTCTTGGTGTCTAAGAAATAATTATAAACTAGTAATCGTGTATTCAATTCATAGTGACTGTCTAAGGATTATCACTAAAACAGACAAAACTACAATAAAGTACATTTTATTTTTGAATAAAAATTAATTGAAGAATTAAATCTTCTTGATAAAATATAGATCGTAACATTTTTACTGGAGAAAAGAGGACTTGGAAGAAAGAATGCAAAAACGAAAACAACACAGACGGTGGTAGAAGCTATGATGTGTAAAATTTGGTAGAAACAAATAAATAAAGCCTAATGAACCAAGCATCTTTGTTCTAAAATACTAATGGAAAATTGTTCATTTCTGTGAAAATTATTTTAGTAAAATAAAAATAAATATTCGAGTAACTGGCAATGGTTTGACTGTGGTTGGTAGCCACTATCCAGTTGGTAGCAATGAGCCACAAGTGTCTGTTTACATGTAAATAAATAATGGCTAAAAATAAAATTAGATTAACAGCTCACTTTCTCAGTTGCCATAGCCACATTCCAAGTCCTCAGGAGCTGTGTGGCTAGAGGCTACAATATTAAGTAGTACAGATGTAGAGTACTTCCATCATCTAGAAAGTTCTATTGGCCGGCACTGCTGGATAGAAATTGATCAAGGAATTAAGTGGACCTAATGGAGTTGACTCTGAACACTATCAAGTATCTTCAAAATGTTCCTAATGTCAAAATGTTGAGGTCAAAACATCTTGTACTCATTTCTCTATTTTATACGTAAGACTATATTAGTTAAATGAATGATTAACTTACAATTCCCCAGATTTATATGTGAAATCTCACTGTTAACATCACCAACCCTGAGTGTATTTTATAGATGTGTTTGTTTTGTTATATTTTCTTTAAAAGAAGCAACTTCTTTACTTATTTATAAAATTAACCCTCTATTGTTTGTCCAATTCATTAATCAGAGTTTTACCTTCATTATTTTGTAAATATCCATCCATCCAAAGAATAGTAAAATGAGTCAAATTTAAATATGTTTTAATCTGTTGACACAGACTAGGAGTAATGTCTTAAAGCTTTCTGTGACAATTCAGTTTTAGAAGTTTGCTCCTTGTATTTTGAACATTTAAAAATTTCTTGGGATGATATGCTATTTTTCACCTGAATATCCAGGAGACTACTATTTTTATTTTAAAAAAGTTTTTCAAATATAAATAAAAAAATTTTTAAAAAGGGATATAACAACTTCCCCATATGCCAAAAAGTATCAAGATTTTGCTATACTTACTTCACTTTTTCTTTTTTGAATTAACTTATTTCTTAAAGTATTTCAAGCAAATCCCAGATGTTTTATCATTTTACCCTTACAAATATGGATATTTTTATTAATGGTTACAATGTTATCACACCTAACAAAACATACCAATTCTTTGTTATCCTCAAATACCCAATCCAAATGAAAGTTTCTCTGCTTAAAGATATTGCTTTAGGGGCACCTGGGTGGCTCAGTCAGTTAAGTGTCCAAATCCTGATTTGAGCTCTGGGCTTGATCTCAGGGTCATGAGTTCAAGCCCCATGTCGGGCTCCATGCCCAGCTTAAAAAGAATAAATTAATTAATTAAAAATATATCATTTTATAGGTGGGTTGTTTGAGTTAGGAGGCAAACAAACCCACACACTACATTTAATCATTAGATCTCTTACATATTACTAATCTGGTGTGGTCCCCACCCCCATCTTTGTCATGCCTTGGTTTATTGTTCTGTAGAATGTTTCACATTTTGAATTTTTATGTTTACTTTCTTATGTTGTTTAGCTTGTTCCACTGTCCTCCTCCATGTAAAAAGGAAGTTAGCCTTAATGATTGATTGAATGCAGATTCAATTGTATTTGACACAATTACTACATAGGTAGTTCTGTGTCCTTGATGTTTTACATCAGAAGGCGCATAATGTGTGTTTGACACACTCTCAATGATGTGAAGTCTGATCAATGGGCAACAGTCTGATTCTTCTACTGTCAAGTTCCCTGTTAACTTTTCATCTAAGGGTTTCATCTATTGGTGGAGCTTTGTCTGAATCAATTATTTCATTACGACTTGCAAAATGATGGGTTTCTAACTATCACCCACTCATTTTTAGTAGTTGGAATTATCCTTTCCCTTATCAGTGAGGATAAATACTGGCATACAGGAAAAGCAGGGTAGATATCAATTCCTTCCCTTTCCTGGCCAATTTTTAGGACATGGAGTTGGTGTCCTACTTATCAATAACGGTGACCAGTCTTAAATCATTTTGTGAATATCATTTTAACTACACAGGATTTTATATATTTAACAAGTGTTTCAATCAACGTTTGGCTCTTGCATCCTTTCTTATTCAAGATTTTGTTTTGAGAATTTTTAAACCTAAAGACAGTTTGGAAGAATTGTACAGTGAACACCTATATACTCATCCACTAGATTCAGCCACTAACATCAGTATCCTTGTTTTTTCGCATATGTCCATCTATCCATGTTGCATTGGTCCACTAGTCCTTGCTATTTTTCTAGTGAATTTCAAAGTAAGTTGCAGAAATCAGTACACTTCCCCTTAAATACTTCATTGTGGATATATTAACTAGATTTCAATATTTATTTCTAGTTTTTTTCTGATGTGCTTTAGACGGTAGTTCATAATATCTTAGACATTGGTGCTTAGATCAGGTAGCTTCTGTTTCAACTGTCCCAAAACCTAGGGGCTGAAACTAACCAATTTTTTAGCTCATGAGTCTGTGGGTTGGCCGGGACTACTCATCTTGCCTCTGCTGAGCTCTCTCATACATCTGTCATAAACAGTGCAGGTAACTAGATGATTTAAGATAGTCTTATTTGCATGGAGGGCCAGGTAGGTTTGTGACCTGTTCAGGCACACAGAGCCCCATGCTCTGAAGGGCCTCATACTTGGCCTCGGGGCTCTGCTGTTGCTGGTTTTTTTTTTTCTTTTATTTTATTTTATTTGAATTTTAGGTAAACATAGAGTGCAATATTGGTTTCTGGAGTACGATTTGGTTATTCGTCACTTACATACAACACCCAGTCCTCATCGTAACAAGTGTTCTCCTTAATATGGTTTAAACAAAGGGCCCCACATTTTCACTTTGTACTAACCCTGAAAGTTATGTAGGTGGTCTTGGTGGGCAGTAGGCTAGGACAGTAGGGGCAAATAGGCTATATTTCTTTCATCCAGTCAGTTCTTCATATGTTGACGGTCACAAAGTCGCCAAGAGCAGCAAGAGAATAAATCTCAAGGAGAAAGTGCTTTCACGTCTCTGCTTGCATCACATTTTCTAATGTTCTATTGGCCAAAGCAAGTCACGTGGCCAAGACCAGCCTCCAGGGGAAACACTCAAGCATATGAAGACCAGAGGAATGGTTGTGCCCATTATTGCAAACAATCTATCACCAGAGTGAATAATATTTAGAGGTTCTGATCTGTTTGCTTGGAGTGCTGATTGCTCCCAGGTTGTCACTGCCATCCGGATTTTTAAATGGAAAAAAACTAAGAAATATATTGTTTATGAAAAGAAAATAATAATGACTTCATAATGTGATTTTCATTTTAAATGCAGTGCTACAGGACTTTTATTTCTTTGATTTTACACTTGCAGCTTTGTTGCAGAATGTTGAGAATTTTAGTTCCTAACAGTATTAACGTAAGTATTTATTTGCTTTAACTTACAACTTAGAAAAATGTATTTCATAGCCATACCATTATTACTAAGGATGGTAAGGTTACTGAATAATGTTTAAGATTTCTTCATAGCTAGAGCATTTGTCTGGCTCAGTCAGTAGAGCACATGACTCTTGATCTCAGGGTTGTAAGTTCAACCCCCACATTGGGTGTAGAGATTACTTAAAAGCAAAACCTTAAAAAAAAAAAAAAGATTTCTTCATAGCTTAATTTGCCTCTATATTTCACTGAGGACGTGCAATCAAAATATTTGTTCTAAAGTTATTTGAAATAATTTTGTTCTTCCTATGATTATGCCACTAACTTGAACTACAATTGAATCATTTGATACAATTTGCTTTCATATTTAGGGAATACTTTTTATTCTTCCGGATTTATTTTGGTATTTAATGAAATATTCATAGATTTGCATGCAGTTGTAAGAAATAGTCCAGAGAGATCACGCACACACTTCACTCAGGTTCCCCCAACAGTAACATTTGTAAAACTATAGGATAATATCACAACCAGAATATCAGCAGCGTTCAATCCACTGATCTTGTTCACCTTCTGCCAGTTTTACTTATACTCGTGTGTGTGTGTGCGTGCGTGTGTGCGTGTGTTTGGCTCTAAATAATTTTGTTACTGTCAAGATACTGAACAGTTCTATCCCCGGAAGGACCTCTCTTTTGATTTACTTCCATATTTTGAATATGGGAGATAATTACATGATTCAAAAGTGAGAACTGTATGTTAAGGTTTAACATACAAGTCAAAGGAATCTGGGTTCTCTCTGTGCCCTCTTAACCCTTTCTTCTTTTCCGTTATGAGTAATTTTTTAAAATTAGTTTTTGTGTTATTCTTCCACTGTTTCTTTCTTTCTTTCTTCCACTGTTTCTTCTAGCAAATATGCATATCTATTCATATTCCTCCCCCTTCTTTCATATAAGGATACATTAAAAAATAGTTTTCTTACCACTCACCTTTTCTACTTAACAATTGCTAGCTATCAGGATAGGCTGGGGTCTGCCTGTGTGCCTACGTCTGCCTACAACACCAAGACCTCGGTAGTTTGAAACACAAGTCCACTTGTGTCCACTCAGGGTCCATGTCCCTCTCCCGTGGCTGGGGCTCTGCTGTCATCACTGTGCTCCCTCTGGCCCAAGCTGAGGGAGCAGCTCTACTGGGGAGTTGCAGAGGGAAGGGAATGTGCCAGAGTCTGCTCTGCTTTTCAAGGGACTCGCCACATTTCACTCACATTTCATTGGCTGTAGGAAATATGGCCATAGCTATTTTCAGAGAAGTGCAACTTTATTATATGCTTGGGAAGAAAGAAAGTCAGCACACCTGCGAACAGCCATAATAACTATCACAGCCCACTTTTCTTGGCAGTAAATATTTGCTTCAAGTTCTTTCCTGCATACAAATACACTTGTCGAACCTGAGGCTGTTAACCCATTCCTGGCATTAGTCTCCAGGTCCAGACTCTTTGCATGACCCTACATGGAGGGTCAGGTGTGTGTCTCTACACTGATCCAGACGTGGCTTTTCTTGTTTTGTTTATATTTTATTTTATTTGAAATTTTCTTGCTGAGGTATAACAGAACACTTCTAGCACCCTGAAAGTTTTCTCTGTGCCCTTTTCCCAACATAGAGATAGCTACTATTCTGATTTCTGTCAATATAGTTTGTCTGTTCTTGAATTTCATATAAATAGAATCATACAGTATATAATCTCTTATGTTTGGCTCCTTCACTCAACATCATATCCGTGAGATATTGCTACGTAATAAGTGTTCATTCCTGTATAATGTTGAATACTATTCTAGTGTAAAAAAACCCGCAATTTATTTATTCATTCTACTATTGATGGACATGTCGACTCTTTCTTATTTTGGATTATCTTGGATAAAGATGCTGAACCGTCTTTTGGGGGTTGTATGCATTCTTGGTTTTTTTTTAAATCTAGGAATGAAATTGTTGGGTTATGGGATAGAAATATATTTTACTTTTAATAATTCATATCATATTTATATTTACCTATTAAATAGTTCTCTCAAGTCTTGTGTCTATTCACATTTGATGTGCTTCCTGGATCCAGAGACTCACGAGCCAAAATGACAAGTTATCTGACCATCTACCCACCACACACACACTCATATCCCCAACAACATACGCTGAAGGGATGGAGTAAGATTGTCATGGTGGACACGCCCGTTTAGGGAGTGGACCAATGGGAGGAACACAGCAATCTCCATAGCAACTCTGAGATCCCACTGGGCAGCAGTCATGAGGACCACTACCTCGGGGCTGTTTCTTGAGCAGGACTGCTCTGGTCTCTGCAGGGGCTCCCAGGCCATTGTTTTTATGACTCTTGGGCTTTAACCTCAGGAAGGTCCTTCTCTACCCATTATCTTCTTCGACCAAATGTGACCAGATGTTTTACCACGGGTTTACCACTTCCAGCTTCCACCTAGTTTCCAAACCCTCTACGGCTGGGCCTTAGACAATATCCCACCCTACTTTTTTTTTTAACCACCACATCCTTCGAATCCCACAAGTTTATGTATCTGCTAAGATACTGTGTCATGATGCACAACGAACTGACACAAAATCTCAGGGGCTTCATGCAGCAGAAGTCTGTGTCTCACTCATGTTACACGCCCCTTGCCAATCAGCTGGGGCCCTATTTTGTGTCACTGTCATCCTGACTTGGGGACCCAAGCTAAAGGAGCAACTACCCTCTGGGACACTGTGTGGGCTCAACAGAAGGAAAAGAAATAGGTCCAGTCGCACACTGCCTCGCAACAGCTCCGCACAGAGGCGGGGCGCGATGCTTCCACTCACACTGAGCTGGCAAAAGCAAAATCCAAGCGGGCGTGGAAGTGCACGGCTGTCACTGTCTGGGGAGAGAGAATCCCGAAATGACCCCTACAGCCACGTGTCCCGGGAGCCTCTCCGCAGCAGGATAGAGAAATCAGCCTTATAGCAGGAAAGACCTGAAGGGCACGCAGTTCGGCGCCCTGTGAATGTGCCACAGTCCACCCAACAAAAGTCGTAGTGCTACACACCAGGTGTTCGTATTGCTTTGGTATTGTTAATGTCACGATGAACAACCTTGTGTACAAATCAGTTTACATATTTTTAACTTTTCTGTGTTACAATATTCTGTTTTCCTCTGAACGAGCGTTTTTAGCCTAAACGGATATTTTTGCATTTTAATAATGTTGATTAACTGACTTGTACTTACAGTCAAATTAGTACATTTTCTCTACTTCTGGTGCCTGTTAAAGTGTATTAAAACATTGTTTCCTCCTTTTCATTCTTCTTTGCTGTAAAATTTATTTTGTATCTGAGATGTGTTTTCGTTTATTTTCTTTTTTGAAGTAGCAGATATTAGAAATCATGCTTTTAATCATTAGCTTAATACCATCTGCTCTTAAGAGTATCAAGTAAATAGGGGCGCCTGGGTGGCTCAGTTGTTAAGTGTCTGCCTTCGGCTCAGGTCATGATCCCAGGGTCCTTGGATCGAGCCCCATATCAGGCTCCCTGCTCAGCGGGAAGCCTGCTTCTCCCTCTCCCACTCCCCCTGCTTGTGTTCCCTCTCGCTGTATCTCTCTGTCCAATAAATAAATAAAATCTTTTTTTAAAAAAGTATCAAGTAAATAATAAACTATATCAGGATAATACAATAAAATTTGCTTATTCTTAAAATATAAAGTTACCTTTAGGGGCGCCTGGGTGGCACAGCGGTTAAGCGTCTGCCTTCGGCTCAGGGCGTGATCCCAGCGTTCTGGGATCGAAGCCCCACATCAGGCTCCTCCGCTATGAGCCTGCTTCTTCCTCTCCCACTCCCCCTGCTTGTGTTCCCTCTCTCACTGGCTGTCTCTATCTCTGTCGAATAAATAAATAAAATCTTTAAAAAAAAAAAATAAAATATAAAGTTACCTTTAATTCTGTGATTCACTCTTTATTTTATTTCTAACTTTCAGGTCTGGATTTTTGTTGAATGTCCCCTTCTTTATATTAACAACTGCCCATTCCCCCAAATCTTTTTCTTCTTTCTTTCTTTCTTTTTTTTTTTCCTCTGCATTCAATTTGTTAACCACACCTTCAATGATCATTTTTACTTAACAGTAAAAGACTTGCCAGTAGGCTATAACTTCTCCTTTCCTGATTTTTTGGTTTAGATTGACCAATTGCAGCATATTTTACAGGGTTGTTGGTTTTCTTTTTCTTTATTTTTTCTGGGAGGGAGCCGGCAGGTGATACCAAGCTTCAGTCACATCGCTGTTTCTCCTCTGACCTCCTAAAGTCCTCCGGTTTCTATTTCTTTCCCCTTGTAGGTCCATGTCCTCCAGCGTTGTGTCCTTTACCCTCTTCCTTCCTCCTCCTTTGGGCGGTCTCTTCTATATCCAGGACTCCAGCTATTTCCCACCTCTGACAAGGACTCTAATGCCTCTATCTCTAACCCAGAGGCACCCTCCCAAATACCATATATGTATTTTGCAAGGCTTTCCAGATGTCTGTCCAGAATAGTTTGAGGATAATGCAAATGTAAAATTTAATTCTTCTCTAAATCTGCTCTTGGTCTTGCCTTACCCTCGTTTTGGTCACTACCATTCTTCAGGTCTCTCAAGCCTAAATCCCTGAAAAATCCTTTAAAATCCTTTGGATCTTTCATTATATCCAGTCTGCTCCTAAATTCCATCAATTCACTCTTTGGTGTCTCTGAAATCTACTAGTTCCTTTCTGTTTCCACTACTGGCATCATATTGGATCCCTCTTTACCTTTCCTGGACCCAATAATAATCTGTTTGGCTTCCCTTTCCCCACTTTTTCTCCGATCTAATTTTTAGTATCTAGAGCTCCAGCTAAGACATTCACATAAAAACTTTCCAGCTCAAGGCACACCTAGGTGGCTCAGTCGTTAAGCGTCTGCCTTCAGCTCAGGGCGTGATCCCAGCGTTCTGGGATCGAGCCCCACATCAGGCTCCTCTGCTAGGAGCCTGCTTCTTCCTCTCCCACTCCCCCTGCTTGTGTTCCTTCTCTCACTGGCTGTCTCTCTCTCTGTCAAATAAATCAAATATTAAAAAAAAAAAAAACCGAATACTTTCTGGCCTGACATTCAAGGGCTTCCACATTCTGGTGCTCACCTCCATTTAAAATACATATATTTCAAAAGCCACCTCATCCAGGAAGCCTTTCTTGACACCATTCCTCTACAGATGTGGTATTTCCTATACACATACTACTCTATCATTTTTAAATGTATTTTTCATTTTAGAATAGTTTTAGATTTCCAGGAAAATTGCAAAATTAGTACAGAGACTTCTCATATACCCCTCACACAGTTTCCTCTATTACTAGCAATTTACATTAGTGTAGTGCATTTGTCACCATCATTAAACCAATATTGATACATTATTATTATTGAATCAAGTCTGTACTTTACTCAGATTTCCTTACTTTTGCCTAATGTTCTTTTCTGTTCCAGGATCCTATTTAGGAAACCACATTACATTTATTCATCATGTTTCCCTAGGTTCTGTGATGGTTAATTTCATGGTCAAACATTACCCTGGGTGGTCTTTTTGTTGGTTTGTTTGTTTGGATGGTTTTATTTTTGCTTTTCTGTTTGTTTTTTTTGTGCTGAAACCCCAGAGCAAACGAACTGGGTGTTTCTGTGAGGGTGTTTTTAGGTGAGAATAACATTTAACTCAGTAGACTGAATAAAGCAAATTTCCCCCACAAGGTGGTGGGGCTCACCCAATCAGTTGAAAGCTTGACTATATCAAAAGGATGACCCTCCCCCTTGTGGCATAGAATTTCTTCCGCCTGATGACCTTTGAATTGGGGCATCAGCGCTTCCTGGTTCTACAGCAGTCTGCCATGCCAGCCTTTGGATGAACTGGGATATATATTGGCTCGCAGATCTTGGACTTGCCAGCCTTCATAACTGCAGGAGCCAATTCTTTATAATTATTTCTTTTATATGTGTGTGTGGGTGTGTGTGTGCACATGTGCACGTGTGTGTGTGTGCGCACACACATATATCCACATATAAGGGCTTAGTCTCTTCACACTGCTGTAACAAAATACCTCAGATTGGACTGGGTGTGTGTGTGTTTTTTTTTAAGATTTTATTTATTTATTTGACAGAGACAGCCAATGAGCAAGGGAACACAAGCAGGGGGAGTGGGAGAGGAAGAAGCAGGCTGCTAGCAGAGGAGCCTGATGTAGGGCTCGATCCCATAACGCCGGGATCACGCCTGAGCCGAAGGCAGACGCTTAACGACTGTGCCACCCAGGCGCCCCTGGACTGGGTGTCTTTTAAACAACAGAAATTTATTTTTTACAGTCTGGATGTTGGGAAGTCTGAGATCAAGACATCAGCATGGTCATGTGCTCATGTTCTGGTGAGGGCCTTCCTGGGTCATAGCCAGTTACTTCTTGCTGTGTCCTTACATGTGGAAGGAGCAAGTGATCTTTGCAGGGTCTCTTCTTTAAGAACACTAATCCCATCCATGCAGGCTCAACCCTCATGACGTAAGCACCTCCCAAGTCCCCACCCTAATATCATCATCTTTGGGGGTTAGGATTCAACATGAGACTTTGGGGAGGACACAAACATTTAGACCATAGTATCTTGATTCTGTTTTTGTGGAGAATTCTGACTAGTACAGACTCTTCTTGGCTGTGATAGTTTCTCGACTTTCCTTCTTTCTGATGACATTCGAGGAGTACAATGCCCCTCAGACTGGCTTTGTCTAATGTTTTTCTCATGGTTAGACAGGGTTATGGGTCTTTGGAGGAAGACCGTTGAGGTCAAGTGCCTTTATCACAGCAAGGGTCCATGTTTTCAACATGATTTATCACGATGGTGTTACTTTGATCCCTACCTAGCTGAGGTGATTTTTGCCAGGTTCCTCCACTGTCCAGCTACTTTCTCCCCTCTTTCCATACTCTGCTCTTTGGAAGCAATCGCTAAGCACACCCACACTCAAGGGGCAGGGATTAGATGTTGTCTCCTTGAGGGGAAGGACCTACATGAGCTATTTGGAATTCTTCTGTATGTGAGGTTTGTCTCTTCTTCCCATTTATTTACTTATTCAAGTATTTATTTCTGTCAGTGTGGACTTGAGGACATTTATTTTATACTTTGGATTACAATCCAATGCTATAGTATGTATTTGGTTGCTCAAATCGTTCCAGTGTTGGCCATCGGGAGCCCCTTCAGCCTGGCTTCTTATTCTATTACTTTTGAAAAATACTGGGTTGCATTTTATCTTGTCCTTATCTACATACTTGACTAAGCCTCACTATTAATCATTAATTCATTGTATGCATCTTTGTTCCATGCAATGTATGTATGTATTCATTCATTTATTCATTCGTACAACTGTCTCCCACCACGTGCTGCATTCCAGGAGTAAGGACCCTGCAGCGATGAGCGTCAGTCTCACAGAGCTTCCTCTCTGATGGAGAATAAACACACACAGAGAGAAATACATGTTATTAGAAATGGTAGGGGCACTGGGTGGCTCAGTCGGTTGAGCGGCCAACTCTTAATTTCGGCTCAGGATCACAGGGTCGTGAGATCAAGCCCCGTGTCAGGCTCCACACTCAGTGGGGAGTCTGCTTGAGATTCTCTCCCTCTCCCTCTGCCCCTCCCCCTGCTGTGCACTCTGTCTCTCTAAGATAAATAAATACATCTTTTTTTAAAAAAAGAAATTGTAATTAGTGCCGTGTAAGGGAACCAACAGGGTGTGATGAGAGAAAATGGTGAGGGAGCCTGCTCTTGGAAGAAGCATCTCTGCAGGCATGGGAGGTAAGCTGAGAGTTGAAGGGTGAGTGAGAGGTGGGCCATGAGCAGAAGAAAATTCCATGTAGAGGGCAGATAGGAGTTTCCCAAGGCAAAAAGGAACTTACAGTGTAAACACTTAATAAATATTTTCCAAACTGAATTGCTCTCATGTAAGCTTTATTTTAAATGGTATCATCCTCTGGTTTTTTTAAGCAATAGATGAGAATCTTGGTCATAGTCTATGTTAGTCAGGATGATTAATGCCAGTCGCTGATATAATCCATGATGTGTCTGTCATATCCCAGTGAAAGAGTTATATCTCACACACATCACAGCCTTACAAAGAGTTTAGTTCGTCAGGTCTCCAGGGTGATTCCTCAGGAGGCCCTTCTCCAAGTGGTGAAACTGGACATTCTGGCTCCTTCTATTGTGTGGCTCCAGATTGCAAAATCTTCACTCCCAGCCTTGGGCAAAGGGGAACTGGAGGATCTCATAGGTCTTTGGAGGCGGAGAAGGTGGTTACATCACTTTCATCTGCATTCAATTGGCTAGAAGTCACATGACCTCATTTCTTTTGTAGGTGTATAGATTATATGTTAACAGAAAAGTCCTACAGTTTTATTTCTTCTTGGGCATGCCAGTGGTGCGGCCACAGCAGCCTGTGGTCTTCGTGCTTTGGCCTTTGACACAAAGTCCAAGGTTGTAAAGGTAAATTATAGACAATTAAGAAACTTACCGCAGGGGCTCCTGGATGGCTCAGTCGGTTAAGCGTCTGCCTTCGGCTCAGGTCACGATCTCAGGGTCCTGGGATCGAGTCCTGCATCGGGCTCCTTGCTCAGCTGGCAACCTACTTCTCCCTCTCCCTCTGCCTGCTGCTCCCCCTGCTTGTGCTCTCTCTCTGCCGAATAAATAAACACAATCTTTATTAAAAAAAAGAAAGAAAGAAAGGAAGGAAGGAAGGAAGGAAGAAAGAAAGAAAGAAAGAAAGAAAGAAAGAAAGAAAGAAAGAAAAAGAAACTTACTGCCATATGGGGCTACAATATGGGAAGTGGTGCAGCCCTCATGGGCCCAAATCTTCAGTCAATCCAGGTCTTCACAGAGCTTGTTGTCCAGACCATTGGCCTGACCTAGCTGTATTTTCCATCCATCACCTCCTAACTGTTCAAGAACCAGTCTTGGATCTTACTGGTATGGATTCTGCATAACGGTGATCCTATGTTCCACCTCAGCCTCTGTGAGCAACCCTGAAGGCTTTGGTGAGGTTGACATCTGCTTTCCTCAATACCGCAGGAGCATATCTGGCTCCATACTCTCAATTGCAATGACGGCAAACGCTATTTTCCACCACCCATTGGTGTTGGTGTTGAGTGCTCGCAAATGACGTGGAGCTTCTAAGAGATCCCCCGAGGCAGGGCGGCGGCACCAGCAGCAATACATAGACCTCTGTGGAAGAGAAAAACACTGCCGGAAGTGCAGTTTTTCTGTACTAGAAGAAAATGGAAATGGATGGGCCAACACACAGCACTGTCTCCGCCATGTTTCACAGTGCAACATATGCAGAGAATCTTGAGGAACACTGCTGTAAAAATACTTTTGAAACAACTGAAGAGTTAGTTGCATGCATTTCAAGCGGTTATGGTTGTTAGGAACGGAAGAGAACTGTTTTCCTTTAACCCTGAATATTTCCCCTGCAGCTTTCTCTGGCACTGGGAAGGCCTCCAAGCCACTGGTCATTTCTTTCCAGTCAGACTTCCCACGGTGCTGTTCACACTTGCCTCAAGGTTGTGTCTACCAGGACACAAGTTTAGCTATTTCTTTTAGAAGGTACAGTGAATCATCTCCCTTAGCAAATATGGAATGCACTATGCCCTCTGCAACTATCTTACCATGTCTGCTGCCGAGCCAGAAGCAGGAAGGCCAGAGGGTGCGAGTACTTTATTTGGAAACACCCATCATTATTTATCCCAGACCTAATGGTGGGAGTCAGATACAGAAAATAGCTCTGCCAGCTATGTCTGGGAAAGATTAGTGGCTTTAGAGCTGAAAGAATGAATTTAGTTTTGGCGTCTCTACCTTGAGTGACTTTGAGCAAGTAATCAATACTAAGAATGTGTTAAGCACCTATTGTAAGCCAGGTACCTAAGAATGGAGCTTGTAAAGGTAAATTATGGACAGTCAAGGAACTTACTGCATTGCAATATGGGAAACGTTTTCTCATTTCCCCGATGTGTCTCTCTTGGCCCACAGGGGAAGGAACTTCTGTCCCTTCAAGTAGCCACTGCCAACTTCAACATCTGGACAGTTTTGCTGCTGCCCTCACCAGTTGAACTGATACAGGAGCCCATTTCTTTTCACTGTTGACTTTCAAATTAAGGTCTCGCGTGGATGAGCTGAACTGGGGGCACCTAGATCATAGGTCTGTGGTTTAGTTGTAAAGGAGGCCTGGAAAAAGAGAATGCAAATTCTTAAATTCTCCAACTACTGGAAAGGCATTTAAAATGTGCCAGGCAGAAAACAGGGCACATAAAGAGATTTCAAAATGGCACTGAAGAGCCACTGGATCGTTTATGGAGGCCACGCTTTTGTTTTACCATGATTGTGAAATCACTCTCAGGTGTGATTTGCTGAGCAAAGACAAGTGCGAACATAGACCGGGATGGTTTGTTTGGTCTTAGGTATGGCATACTGAGATAGTTGCCAGAAGAACAAGGCTACTAGATGTCACACGGCCTAGAAAGGGGTAGACGAAGTAATGATGTTCTCAATGAATTGGAAGAGCAGGTGGTAACAAGAGCGAGAAGAGTTTCCTGGAATTTAAGATCTCAGACATCGTACAGTTCTGGGTAATCATCTAGTGTAGGAATGTGGGTAAGATTCCCCTCAGATGCACTGTGTTGGGAAGAGTTCTAGTACCCTATCCAGGTCAGGGGAAAGAACGATACGATATCTCAGAGATCTCAGGCTGCGGGAATTTTGGCAATAATGCCACATGGTTGCCATCCCCAATGCAGATTATGGTCACAGGAATGGTGGGTAATGAGGAATGATAGTGAAAACGACACAGAGTTCAGAGAGCAAATGAATGCTGAAGTTTTCCAGTGATAACAGGCCTTGAGCTGGAAGATTCTGGTGCCTAAGTCCTCAGCGAATGAGGGAAAGTGGCCAGGAATCTGCAGCAGGGAGATAGGGTTAAGTGACAAGACCTCAAAGGTGGAGGAAGGTAAGCCTATGGAGGAAGAGGAAGTAACAATGCAGAGATGGGAGGATGTGCCAGGCATGGGCACGGAGAGAATATTCTTGGAAGAAGTTGAAGATGAAGGAAAGTTATTGGGATGGACTGAAGGATTCAGAAGGTGATGGGTGAAATGAAGGTCATAATCAGGAAGAATTATGAAGAAGACACAGCATAGTGAATGAAAATTTAGATGATAAAAGAGGTTTGCATTGCGGGCCACTGATGGCCAAAGGCGGGTGGGATTCTGAGCAGGTGCAAGTGGAACACACATCTTCTTTCAGAAAAGGTGACAAGGCTTTATTCCCTGTGGAGCTGGCATTTGAGGTTGTCTATGGTAGTAAGGAGCCTCACCTCCCCTGCTTAGATAGCAGGGGCAAGAACGGTCCTGGGTGGGACCATCACACAGTACACATCTATGAAAATGCTGGTCATGACACTGCATTTCCTGGTTCTGTAACACAGGACACAATTAAGAAGAGATTTTCATCATCGCAGAATCCTTTACCTGAATGCCTCTCAGCTCTCTATCTCATTTTTCCTTACAGCAAGATCCTACAGGAGCTTACATTCTGCCGCGATGTCAACAGAGTCACCCTTTTGTACTCTTGCGACCCCTCTGTGCTCCACAGACACCCCAGGGGTCCTACTTGTCATGGTTGCTGTACACAAAATGGCCCCTGGTGGCCTCACTTCGGGCACCATCCACATCATCCTGCTTGTTCACTTGTCGGAACTCCTCCTTCTGTGGGACTAGTCTCTCTTACACTCCAAAGTTTGCCTCCCAGGGTGAATATACTTCTTGTTGTTGTTGTTAGACCATAAAGCAGGGAAGATCTTTCATTTTCTGGCATCACCCACTGAGGTACAGCTCCTTCATTTGACTTGTTCAGCTTATTTCAATCACTTTTTCCTTCAGAACTAGGCCCAAATCCCTTAACAGTTGGTCCAAAGACACCTAAGCGACAGCGTAAGTTTCTGCATTCAAAGCTCTCTATTCCCGGGACAAAGGGTTAGCAGGCAAATGCAAAGGGAAGTAAGCATTCAGAGGAGAGGGGGCTATCAGAGCAAAATCTTGTGTGGACAGTGTTTATGGGGAGGGGAGTCCACAACAAAAGGAATATAGTAAAGGACTATAACCTTCTCAGGCAGCACCTCATTAGAGAGTGAGGGTTCCAGTGTCAGCCTCTCTGAAACTGGATGTTCTTTCTAATGTGGAACTGATCAGATCACTGGGGATGGACTGACAATAACTAGAACCACCCGAGACTAGGTGTAAAATCATGCCACACCATTGTGAGGATACTGTAAATTCTCCATATGCCTCAAAATGTCCCCTTTGCAGTCAATCCCTCCCCAACCCTTAAGCCCTGACAGCCACTGATGGCTTCTTTATACCCCTAGTTTGCCTTTTCCAGAAAGTCATATACATGGAATCATGTATTCTTTCATTGTCTTTTGAATCTAGGCTTCTTTCACTTAGCAATATGCACTGAACATTCATCCATATTGTTGAGGGCATCAGTAGTTCTTCCTTTCCATTCTGGAATACCACGTCATTGCATGGATGTACTGCAGTTGTCGCCCAGCTGGGGGACGAGGAGGAAACTAGTGGCAGCCATTTTGGCAAACAATCCATCACACATGTTAATTGATTCAAATTAAACACAATTCCGTATCCTTTGTACAAATAAATTCAAACACATGTAGAGAGGATAATACAATGATTCCCCATAGAGTCTTCACTTAGCTTCAACCGTCATTAAGATGTGTTTCATCAAAACTGTTTTGCTTTTTTTTTTCCTTTGCTGAAGTATTTTAAGGCAAATTGCAGACATGCGTAGTAAAGGATATAGGGATTACTCAGTCTGCATCTCCAAAAGTTAGGGATGTTTTCCAAATAGCATCAATGGATGAACATTTTTTTTTTCTGTAAAGGGCCAGGTAGTAGCATTTTTGGCTTTGTGAGCACAGGGTTCTTTATTGTAATTACTCGACCTCTACTGCTATGGAGAGAAAGCAGCCTTAGACAACACATAAATGAAGGGATGTGGCTGTGTTCTACTAAACTTTACTCATGAAAACAAGCATCAGGCCATAGTTTGCAAAATCCAATCTAATATCTAGTCCATAATCAAATTTCCCAGATTGCCTCAAAAATGCCTTTTTACTATTTAATGATTCTGACACCAATGCTGATGGGGGTGTTCCCCGCACCACCAAGCAATTCTGGAACATCAGCTGGGTGTCTTACAATTCAACTCAATTCTGACACTATTGACCCAGAGATAGCATCAGATTCCAAAGCCAAAGGCTCAGTCCCACAAGGCTGCCCTCCCCTTCGGATGTCAATTACCTGTGCTTCTGACCAGCTAGCTTTAGATTACAGGTTCCAATGACTCCCCTCAATTAATTTGCTAGAGCAGCTCACAGAACTCAGGAAACCAGTTTTCTCCCTAGATTGTTGGTTTATTATAAAAGGATACAACTCAGGAACAGCCAGATGGAAGAGAAGCATAAGGCAAGGCACAAAGGCTTCCATGCCCTCTCCAAGTGCTCCATTCTCCCCAAATTTCCAGGTTGTTCAGCAACCTGGAAGCTCTCTGAACCTGGTCCTTTTTGGTTTTTATGGATTCTTCACTACATAGGCATGATTGATTAAGTTATCGGCCATTGGTTATTGAACTCAATCTCCAGCCGCTTTTCCTTCCCCGAAGATTGGAGTTTGGCCCAAAAGTTCCAATCCTCTAATAACATGGTTGGCTTCACTGGTAACCATCCCATCCTTGGGTTTTATAGGGGCTTCCCCAAAGTCGCCTCATTAACATAACAAAAACATCCGTATTGCTCTCATCAGTCCGGAAATTCCAATGGTTTTAGGAGCTCTGTGCCTGAAATGGGGAGGAAAACCAAATATATAATTCTTCTTATAAATTGCAATATCATGCTGGTTTTTCAGCTCACATCAGGATCCAAACAATGTTTTGAGTCCAGTCTTTACGTGATTTTAAAGTTTCTAATGATTAATTTGTATATCAGTACCCACAAAATAGAGGCCATCCCAGTCTGCTGACTCAAGTTACAAATCTTCTTTTTTGTTTTGCTTTGTACTGACAGTTTTTTTTATAATTTTTTTTATTATGTTAGTCACCATACAGTACATCCCTAGTTATTGATGTAAAGTTCCATGATTCGTTGCTTGCGTATAACACCCAGTGCACCATGCAATATGTGCCCTCCTTACTACCCATCACCAGCCTATCCCATTCCCCCACCCCGCTCCCCTCTGAAGCCCTCAGTTTGTCAAGTTACAAATCTAAACTGAAGTCAGCTGCAGCGCTTACAGGAAATGCCTCATTGTCAAGGAAACCCAACCTACACTAGTGAAATCCTCCAACTTAGCTTTGCCTAGCTTACTCTATCCTAGAAAATAGGACATCCTAGCCAACTGTTTCCGTATTACCTCTTCTAGCTGTGTACAACTTGTTCTCACCCTAAATCCCTTGGGGAGAGTGCTCCACTGTCCAAGACACTACTTTCCCCCATCCATGGGTTGTCTTTCCTTAAATAAAGAACATCAAACTCATTATGAATTGTTTTAGTTTTGTCATTTGACACTAACACAATAACTTGAGTAACTATACTCTCCAGTGTATATTATTTCTGCTGTCCCCAGACTTTCTTCCTTAAGAAATAACTATTTTAGGGGTGCCTGGGTGGCTCAGTCGTTAAGTGTCTGCCTTCAGCTCAGGGCGTGATCCGAGTCCTGGGATCGAGCCCCACATCGGGCTCCCTGCTCTGTTGGAAGCCTGCTTCTTCGTCTCCCACTCCCCTGCTTGTGTTCCCTCTCTCGCTGGCTGTCTCTCTCTCTCTGTCAAAATAAATAAATAAAATCTTAAAAAAAAAAAAAAAAGAAAAACCTGTTTTATAAAATAAACAATATGTATTTATCACTGAGAAATTAGGAAAAAAGCAATAAGCAAAAGGTAAAATGTAAGTCCCTCTAATCCTATCAATCAGAAATAACTATTGTTACCCAATGTTAATATTTGGGTGTATATGCTTCAAAATGTAAACCTATTGATATAGATTTACACATAGATATAAACCCACAGTAAAGTTTTTTAAGATTTTATTTATTTGACAGAGGGAGAGAGCGCCCAAGCAGGGGGAGCAGTAGGCAGAGGGAGAGGGAGAAGCAGGCTCTCCCGCTGAGCAGGGAGCCCGATGCCGGGCTGGATCCCAGGACCCTGGGATCATGACCTGAGCCAAAGGTGGTCGCTTAACCAACTGAGCCATCCAGGTGCCCCCACAATACATTTTTAAATTAACAAGGTATCTGGCTCATATATTATTTTATAACTTGCTTGTTTCACTTCTAATGTTATGAATATCTTTTCTTACTAGTAAAGGTCCTTCTACAACTTCTATGGATGATTCTGTGGCAAGTGTGTGCCATCATTTTCTTATAATTTACTTACCATATTATGCTTTTGAGATCACGTGGATTTGAAGGAATTAAACCTCTTGAAGGCAGCTCTCCACTGATGCCAAAACTTATCTTAACAGAGTTTAGTCTCATGACAAAAGAAAAAAGACCCTTTTAATGTGAAGAGTTACAAGACGTGGGCTTAACCATAACTGAGCAACAATTATCAGGTAGTGAGGCACTCACAGGGACACAACTCCTTACCATCCCCAATGGGTACTGTTGTCATGTGTGCTTTCAGGGACTGGTATGTGGTCAGGGCTTTTAACAAGGTCTGATTTGGGCCAACCACAAAACACTACTTTGGGGTTCTCAAGTTTTTAGTGAATATCCTGGTAGATGTGCCAAGGTTCCATAAACCAACGAGGTTTAAAGATGATGACGGCAGAGTTTGTACTGTCCTAATTATTATAACTTACTGGCTCTGAGTCTCAGTCACCAATTGAAGCCATTTTAAAATGTCTACAATTCTTTGTCAATCTCCCCCTCAAAAGATGGAGCTCGATTTCTCTCTCTTTGTATATGAGTGGGACATAGAGACTTCCATCTAACGAATGGAATGTGATAGACGTGACAGCAGGTGACTTCTGAAACTAATTGTAAGAGATATGATGGCTTCATCCTCGCTCTCCTGAATCACCCACTCTAGGGGAAGCCAGCTGCCATGTCATGAGGCAACCCTACGGAGAACTCTGTGAGTGAAGAACTGAGGCCTCCTGTCAACAGCTACCTGAGGGAGCCATTTTGGAGGTAAGTCCCCTAGCCAGCCCTTCAGATGACTGGTCACTATCTTGACTACATCCTCAGCAGAGTCCCTGAGCAAGAACCTCCCAGTTAAGTGCCCCTAGATTCTGAACCTTGTGAGATATTAAATGTTTATTGTTTTATGCCTCAAAGTTTTGGAGTAATTTGTGTAATTAGTAATTTTATAACTAATACACCAATGAAGAAGTATTTTTCAGGGGGACATAAAGAGTATGTGTCTACACTGATGGGGTCTAAGAGGAGAGGGGTATGAAGAGGTCACATTTCACTGGCAGAACCTCCCAGAACGCCACATGGCTGAGTCCATTTCTAAGTCAAGTTTTTCCCTGAAGTCTCTCAGTTCCTTAGATTGCATTTTCTCCCTAACCCAGAGATCTGTTATGATGATCTCAGGACTGGCAGACTGATGACGACAACAGCTCTCACTTGTAAGCATTTGCTCCATGCTCAGGATTGTTCTAAACACTTTGTTCACATGAAAACATTTAATCTTCACCACAGCCTTCTGGAGGGAGTTTTACAGATACAGAAACTGAGTTACAAAATGTTAAGTAATTTCTTCCACATCACAGACTGAGTACGGGTGGGTTCCAAGGTCAGGGAGACAGGTTCCAGAGACTACACTCAACCACAGCTTTATGCAGCAAACAAGACTAATCTGTAAGAAGAATGTCAGTGTATTAATTAGTGATTATTGTGAGGTGGGGAGCCCCATATCAAATAACACAAATACTTCTTCTGCAATTTAAGGCACTCCTTTTCTCAGGAACAAGACACTGCTGGTTCACTGAAGAACATGGAAGCTGGGTCCTAAGTCCGAGCAGTGGTAATGTTGCTCTTCCCTGCACCAGAGATCACCTCTTCAGGGACTAGGCTATCTGTGTTCTCCAAGTCACGGGTCTTTCCCCCAGGACTGAACTTCTGTCCATGTGTTTCTTCCTTTGATGTTGCCACCACCTGCTCTCCCTGGATGCCCAGGAGTAATGGTCTCCTCCCCCTGCATGAAGATCAGACCAGCTCTTGGATTTATAGAGGTGCCCTCTGAAGTTGAACACATGGAGCCTTGAACAGGTGGGATGGAGTCAGATTATTCAGAAACTTAAAGCCAGCCTGATAACTTCAGCCTTTATTCCATAGGCAATTATTTTTCTCAATAAGAACTTCTCTCATTGCTCAAAAGGTAAAGGCCCTCAGTCATACTGCATATGAAGCATATGAAGAGTGATCAAGACACACTTTAGAGAGGGAGAATTTGCTTTTTTCCAAAAGAGTTTTCTAGTTCCCGTATCAGCGTTCTAGGAACACCTGGTTTGTGGCTTTGGGGCAGGAGAGTTCACACGGTGTATTCCTGGGGGGAAAAAAGGATGTGGGAATAAGGGGAGAGAAAAAAGTGAGACAAAACTCAGACATAAATAGACTCAACCTTAAGGTTAGCAAGATCTATAGAAAGAGGCTTGGTTCACATTTCAACCTCTCCTCAGCTCTGAACTTCATCACCACCCACATGTCCAACAACCTTCTCTAAGTTAATATCTCCAAGGAGAACCCTCAATGTCTTCCTCCCTCTCTCTGAGTGTCTCTTCCTTCAAGTTTCTCTCGTTCAGTAAACACCCACTTAATTCATGTAGCTCTGCATCCCCAGTCCTTGGGGTTCTTCTGTCCCCCAATCTTCCAGCAAAGCCTGTTGGCTTCACCTTCGGAGCACAGCTTGAACCCATTCCTGTCTGCCTCCCCTCCCCCACCCCATTCTGGTCCAACTCCCATTACCTTTCGTGGGGTTCCTATGTAACTCCTTCCTGGTTTCCTGGCTTCTGCTCTTACCCCTGTAGTCCATTCTCCTCATCACAGTTGGAATGACTCTATTAAAATAGAGGTCCGATTATGTCTCCTTGCTCAAAACCCTCCAGTGGCATCCCAACTTTATCAGAATGAAATTTAAGCAGCTTTTTCGGCCCACAGGGCCTTAGATGAATCTGTCCCTCAGCTCTCTCTTCTCAGCCATTTTCCCAATGCTCCTTGTGCTCCAGATTTTGTGTCCTTTTTGTTCATCAAACATGCCACCCTTGCTCCATCCTGGGGTCCCTGACATGTGCTGCTCCCTATGCTTGTTTGGAAGGCTCCCCAGTAACCACAGAGCTTGGTCTGCTGCATTCAGGTCAACTTCTTAGGCCTCCCCTCACCACTGTGACCTCAGTTCCCTTCTCTCTCCTCATGAACCCCTTGCCCCACCTAGTGTTGTTCCCCTGCATAGCTTACCAGCAGACTGTTCATTGGTCTGTCGTCTTTTCTGCTCCTTGCTTGTCAGCCACATGAGAACAAGGATTTTGCCTGTTATCTCACTGATGTCCCCCATGCCTCAACTGGTATCTGGCAGCCAGGAGACGCTCAGTGAAACTGGTTTGAATGAACGAGTGTCATCGTTCTGTACTGTGAGCCATAATGAATGTGAAGTGACACAAAAGAATAGACACTCACATGAGGTCAGCTTAATAGCTACTCCTAATTCCCTGATGGATGTTGGAAAATGAAAACTTCTGAATGATAAATTAAAACCACTACACGTCATTTATCATGATTCTTGTCATAATCAACTCAGTAAACTATGAGATGCTCATGGTACGTCTAACTGAATGTGGGCAAACCAGGCATGTAATGACGCAAACATAAAGCTGGTGGGCTGGAGTTAATGCAGAAAAAGTATAGTATTAACTAAAAACAAGAGAGCCCACAACACATTCTCTGCACTGGCCGTTCTAGACACCATAATACGGAACGAGGAAATGAAATCAAAGGGATTTCATTTTCGGCAAAACAGAGAAGAGAATGAAATGGGGAGAGCATGACTGGCACCATGTAAATCTAGGCCTTTATGTTTTACCTCCTAATTGTGACCTAAGGTTTTACATCAAGATAATAAAAGCTGATAAATGCATAAACGGAAGAAAGCAGCAACACAGATCCCTCTGACAGAGACTTCTCATTACTTTTCATTTTGTTTCCTAGCACTCAAAGACAGCAGTGCAGTTTTCACTCATCTGAGAGGTTGCAAAGGAGACAGGGCCTGTGGGCAAAGAATAATAACAGAAGTGGAGAAGAGGCCACAAAGAGAAAGTATCTTTTAGAATGAGAAGTTTCAGAAGGGTTCTACATGATGCTGGAAATTGTAGGCCCTTTGTGCTCACAACACAGCTATGTGGGGTGCACGCCCCAGCTCTCACAGGGAGGAATGAACCTTCCCAATGACAGTGCATTTTGGAGGTTTTGACAGAAGGGTCAGAAATTTAACCAAAGTTGGAAGGAATTAGTCTCCAGTTTGGGAGATTTCTTGCTACATATCTACCTCCCGAGGTCCTAGAGCCCAAAGGGAAGGCACTCTAGATACTTAGCCTGTTCCCCTTCCTTTATTAAACTGATACAGATGTTAGGGTGAGTGAAATCCTCACCAGAGCTCTCCTTGGTCCTTCCTCAGCTTCCCTGGCTACCGGCGACTGCCTGCTAATTCTTGCTAAGGAGCGAGTAAAGTGATCAAAACCCTGAGAACAGGCACAGGAAGAAATCAAGCCTGAATAAAGCACAAGCTGGAACACCTATTTCGCAGAAATCAGCAGTCAGCTGAGGCCCCTCGGTTTCCTCCTGTTTCCAGAGCAAAAACAGAGAGGACCTGCCTGCGGGACTCACTCTTTCATACCCGGACAGCAGGCTCATGGTGCTGTGAAAGGTAAACCACTGGGGCAAGGGAAGGGGGTGAACTTGGTCCTGCCCCCCTCCCTTGCTTGTGAGTTCAGCAATATGAGCCTCAGTTTCCTCATCTGTCAAATGCGCACAATTAAATAACGTATAAATATGCTTAAACTGGCGCACGCTGTCTTTTACAGGTGCTCGGTAAGTGCCAGCTTTCTTACCTCCCTGTTACCTCTACTTAGGCACGGAAGGAAAGACCTTAAGGATTTAGCAAAGGGAATATACTTGCTCATAAACACATCACTAGATGTGCCATAGAAAGTCACTAATAGGGAGATTCAAAGTTGGAGACAATAGCTAGAGCAATCAAAGAAGCCTTTCAGAAAGTAGTGCTCCAGAGTGGAGCTCAGGGCCCCTCTGCCTGAACTTCCATTCACCTTCTTTTGCCTCCCAAACTCAACTTCAGCTTTCATCCCCACTCCATCTTCACTTCTCCAAGCACTTGGTCCTCAAACTTCCTTTATGGGCCCTGGATTATCCGATTGCTCCATTCTCTGATTTCCCCCTTCCTCTTAGGTGGTACTTTCCTGCTCCCAGCCCCGAGTCTGAGAGACCCACCTCACTCTGGGCAATTGGCCCCACTCCCGTACTCCCTTCAAGGTAATCTCTTCCAATGGTTAAGATAGAAGCAAATAGAAATATAAGGTAAAATAGAGCGAAAGACAGGGTCTGATCCCCAAATCACGAATTTGTCTTTGCACACACTGCTGTGACCATATGAGTGTAATTTCCATATTAGAAACTTGAATGAGTTTAATTTCCATAACTAAGACTTATATGATTTGAAATCATCACGGTCCTTTGAGTGTTTCTGATTTTAAAAAGGCATTCTAGGGGCGTCTGGGTGGCACAGCGGTTAAGCGTCTGCCTTCGGCTCAGGGCGTGATCCCGGCGTTATGGGATCGAGCCCCACATCAGGCTCCTCTGCTATGAGCCTGCTTCTTCCTCTCCCACTCCCCCTGCTTGTGTTCCCTCTCTCGCTGGCTGTCTCTCTCTCTGTCAAATAAATAAATAAAATCTTTAAAAAGGCATTCTATTAGAGTCTGGTAATATTAACTAAGGCATGAGTTAATCTTCAGTCAAATGCAGAAAATGTCTTTTGGAGGAACCAATATTATTACAACTCAAACATGCAAAACCATATCAAGTCAGCAACCTTTCACCTGTTTCAAGTTAAAAAATTAATTCTGTTCTCAAGACCTGTGAGGAGGATAAAGAAACGGAGTAAGAAAATGCTGCTCATCCCTGGACGTGGTCATGAATAGAGAGAATAAACACTGCCTGGCTGAATAGTGTTAAATCACTTACTACCGTGCACATGCAGCGGGAGTACATGTGAAATGTTGGTTGTGTTTTTTAAGCCTAGAAAAACTTAGTGATTAACATAACCCCTTATGGATTCTCCCTACTGAATATTAAGAAAGCAATTCAACTTTTTAAATAAATCTCTATACTGAGAATCAAATGCATGTTGAATTTAAAGCCATGGAGTGTCTCTGGCACTCAAGCTGAATATATCCCAAATCTAAGTCTTGATCTCAGCTCCTCTCAACCAAACCATCCCAACCTAATGCTTAATCTACTAGTATGGCTCCATCGTCAAATCAGTCACCCTCTTGAACTTGGAGGGCACACCAAACTCCATGTTTGCCATTAGGGATCTCTTAACTAAAACCACTGTTTCTCCCTAGATGTTGACATCGGCCCTCTTGCAGAACACCAAAATCTTGATTCCTTTACCATTTTTGGTAGAAGGGGAAGCACTGATCATTTTAGTCCACTTGGGAGATCTTCTTTACCATAAATCCATAGATCTATTGCTATGCTAGGTGACCCCACTCAGACCTCCTAGGGAAAACCCATTGCCCAAAGTCCCCATAATTATTTCATGCCTACTTTTGAATTTCCAGTGTGTAAAGAAATGTTAGAGATCACTCAACATTCCAGTGGCTATATGTCACATTCATTGATTTTCATGTCTGTTTCAAAAACAGAATATCAAAATGTATACTCTTGGAAAAAAAAAAAAGCAAGGGTATTTTGTCATGTTCCAATGAAATATTCCCAAATATAAATCTTTTGAAAAGAGTACTTTTCCTAAATACCCTCTTTTCAAAGTTCCTTTTGGTTTCCTAAGATTATTCCTACATTGAGAAAAGGAACTTGTCCCTTTATCTCATAATAGATACCAGATGTAATATTTAGGGTTTTTCTAATCTCAGACATTAAGGAATCTTTTCATCGTTTTCCACTTAAAATTTTTACTTTTTTTGCCCTATATAGTTGTGAACTGGACTACTGTTATGTGAGAATATGTACCCAAATGCTACAGGCACTGGGCTGAATTCCAGCAAATATGCACTTAAAACACAGTAACTCTCAGGGCTCCTGGGTGGCTCAGTTGTTAAGCGTCTGCCTTCCGCTCAGATCATGATCCCAGGGTCCTGGGATCGAGCCCTGCATTGGGCTCTGCTCAGCAGGAAGCCTGCTTCTCCCTCTCCCACTCCCCCTGCTTGTGTTCCCTCTCTTGCTATCACTCTGTCAAATAAATAAATAAAATGTTAAAAAAAAAAAACCCACAGTAACTCTTAGTAGTAGATGGGAACTTTTTTTTTTTTTTTAACAGAGTCATTAAGATAAACTTATGAACAAGAAATCCCAATTTCGTCGGGACAAGAGACCATAATCTAAACCAGAACTCCCTTTCTTTTTGATGTCTTTAAATACATAGGAACTGATTTTAAATGAAGCCCCTTGTTTTCAACTGTAGTGTTAGCTGGACGTTTTTCTTTATTGCAAGTCAAAAACATTAAGCACAGAATAAAAAATGTTACTTAACTTGCATCGAAGCTAGAAATATTTTAGGAGGAGGGGGTGGCTGGAGCATTGATACTTCAATGGCTTCTTTTTTCTCCCTTTTTTTCTGGTCTTCAAGCTATTTTGAACATCAAAGTAGTTCCTAATAAACTTAATTTTGTATCAACTCATGTTTAACAAGACCGGAGCTCTTGAAAAGCACCACTGTAAAAAGATGCTAAAATACGATTTTGATCAACTGTCTACACACTTTCACGACTTCTCGAAGAGTAGCTTTAGAATTAGAGTCAAGCCCATTATTGGTATTCCTAACAATTCACTCACAAGGACAAATTTCTATCGATAGGAAACCTTCTCCCCCAAAAGAAAGTGAGATTGCCCCATGAATTATGAAGAGGCTGTCTCAAAGTGCAGCTCTTTAACAGTATCTGACGGCCTGCTGCTCTGAAGTCCTCCTAATGCATTTGCTCCTGAATTAGTAATAGGTTTCCAGCCTCGTGTGCTTTCCTCCAATGTTCAACCTTTTATTATACAGCCAGCTGATTCAAGATACAAGACTAACGCGGCTTCCCTCTTCTTTATTTCTTTATTACTTTGTTATTTTTCAAAGAATCACCCGAAGATGCAACCTGAATTTATAATGATCGGGGTGGAAATGTCTACTTACAGTGCTTCAGCACGACAGGGAAGGTTTTCACTCTCCCCCTGAAATCTTACTTTGAATTTACTTTGACATTAACCAGGTTTGCAAAACCCGTTCACTGAACCTGCTCGTGTCTAAGTTCCCCCCGTGTTTCTGAGTTCTTTTGCTTCTGAGAAACATCCAGATGAAATATGAGAAAGGAAATCTGATTCCTTTTATAATTTGGGATGGGGGGGATGAATTGGTTAACAACAAAACAGATATTTTGGAATTTGAATACCACATAGGGTCATTAGACTGTTCTCAGCCAAGCTGGGAATTAATGCTACCAGAAGGACTCCGTAAATCACCTCTGGAATGAAAAGAATTTAAGGATGCTTCTACTCCGCCCTTGAGATTCTTACGCAGTAAGCCCAGATTGCAACTCAGGTATTCAACTGAGGAATTCTATTAAAAAAAAAAAGACATACGGGCTATGTCCAGGAGAAAAATTTGTTCTCCTTCTCTCAAAAGAAAAGCTAGAGGGTGGCATTCTGGAACAAGGAGATATTAAGAATGGTTTGGATCAGGGTGCTCTGTTTATAGAGTTATTAATTTTTTTTCCAAATTAAACTTCACCTGCAAAGTGGGATAGAGCCTTAGCAAACCTTATTTCTTTACCTTTAACCTCCTTCTATCTTTAAATTAATAAACACAATACTGTTCAGGTTTTTTATACATTCAGGTTTTTGGTTTTTTTAATTTAATTTAATTTTAATTAAATGCAATGAATTAGGGGCGCCTGGGTGGCACAGCGGCTAAGCGTCTGCCTTCGGCTCAGGGCGTGATCCCGGCGTTATGGGATCGAGACCCACGTCAGGCTCCTCTGCTATGAGCCTGCTTCTTCCTCTCCCACTCCCCCTGCTTGTGTTCCCTCTCTCGCTGGCTGTCTCTATCTCTGTCAAGTAAATAAATAAAATCTTAAAAAAAAAAATGCAATGAATTAACATATAGTGTGTTATTCATTTCAGAGGTAGAGTTCAGTGATTCATCCATCTTATATAACACCCACTGCTCATTACATCACGTGCCCTCCTTCATGCCCTTCACCTTGTTACCCCATCCCCCATCCACCTGCCCTCCAGCAATCCTCAGTGTGTTCCCTATGGTTAAGAATCTTTTATGGTGGGGTGCCTGGGTGGCACAGTCGTTAAGCGTCTTCCTTCGGCTCAGGGCGTGATCCCAGCATTCTGGGATCGAGCCCCACGTCAGGCTCCTCTGCTGGGAGCCTGCTTCTTCCTCTCCCACTCCCCCTGCTTTTGTTCCCTCTCTCACTGGCTGTCTCTGTCAAATAAACTTTAAAAATCTTTAAAAAAAAATCTTTTATGGTTTATCTCCCTCTGATTTCATCTTATTTTATTTTTCCCTCCCTTCCTTTATGCTCCTCTGTTTTGTTTCTTAAATTCCATATATGAGTGAAATCATAGGATAATTGTCTTTCTCTGATTGACTTATTTCACTTAGCATAATACCCTCTAGTTCCATCCAGGTCTTTGCAAATGGCAAGATTTCATATTTTTGATGGTGGAGTAATATTCCACTGTTTAGTTTTATATTTAGGTTTCCCTTATTCTGTGGGTTTGGCAATATAGATATTATAACTGGATGCATGTCATTTTTCCTTTTGTTCTATTTTATGTTTCCTACATTTTATTCATTTTTATTATTTTTTTAAAGATTTTATTCATCCATTTGAGAGAGAGAGAACACAAGCAAGCAGGGGGAGGAGCAGAGGAAGAAGGATAAGCAGACACCCTGCTGAGTGCTACCTTACATGGGGCTCTATCCCAGGACCCTGAGATCATGACCTGAGCAGAATTCAAGAGTCCAGTGCTTAACCAAGTAAGCCACCCAGCTGCCCCTGTTTCCTACATTTTGATTATTGTTAGTTTCATATTAGTGACTTGGAATGTCTTTTATTTCTAGTTCACCTAATCAAGCCCCTGAACATTCTACTGCTCTCTGACTTACTGGAAAATTTTTCTAGAAAAGAAATTTTATTTAGGAAAATAAAAGGAGAGAGGGAGTTTCACTGCTCTGTGCAAAGGTTCAGCCACCATCCCTCCTTGTTTACCCCTAGACAACTAAAAAAAAGAGCAGATCACCTCTCAGGGTGGTAAATGTCCATTGTGTCCAGGGGTTTTCTGTTCCAGTCCAGGAATGATATTACAACAGCGCTGTGAACTTCGCCAGCTGCCCAGGAATGGAGTGAGGGAGGGAGAGTACCCAGGACCACCAGAGCTTGCAGGAGAACCGTCTCCCAGGTGACTTCAACCTTGATGACAAAGAAGGATGAAAAGGGAAAGTAATTTCTCAGGAACAGTGACTTCCTCTATGTCTGTTAAATTTATTTGTACCATGGGGAATGACTTGAGAAACATCTAGTCTGGAGTTCTGAGGCTCTAAAATATTCCCTTTCATTCTCAGCATAAGTTACCCAAAGGACATACTTATTTTAGACATAGATTTCTGAAAATGAGTGCAAGCTGGACTGCCATGAATGGTGGGTTCTACTCAGAGAAGAAATTCTTTGCCTTATCTTTGTTTTATTCTGCATCTGTTCCCCTTTACTAATACAGTTTGCCTGGATCTCGCCATGACTCTTAAACAACTGATTATGAAATTAATAAAGACCAAACTCATTAATTTTTGAAGCATCACTTGAATAATGCACGAGCTTTTTCTAAAGCCCCCACTTTCTCACTGTCACCCTACATGGAGTTCTGAGCGAGCTCCCTGCTGTTTGTAAAGCAACCCCAAGGGCCTCTGGACTTGGAGCAGCTCTGGAACGGTCGCTGTCCATGGTCCATGGGCTGAGTTTATCTCAGGCCTCCTGGAAGCCTGGGCTCCTACTTCTGTTTCTCTTGGGTCTACTTTCTCTTATATCCATGTATCTAAATCAGCCACATAAAATTCCCGGTGAATAGCATGCCCCTGAGAGAGAAAGACATCCTTAAGGGGAACTTTTGGAAAATATGGAACCTCTAGAATCTGTTAGTACAAATTATTTCTTGGCTTTTGTTCTGACTTTTCATTTAAGCTGTATCAAATTCATACTCTCTTGATGAGTAACTTTATAGTAATTCATGATATGAGGTAGTGTAAGTCCTCCACTTTTGTTCTTTTTCAAGATGGCTTTGGATGCTCTAGGACTAGGTGTCCGTAATCATTTTGGAATCAGCGTGTTAATCTCTGCCAAAAAAAAAAAATCCTGTTAAGATTTTGACAATTTATTTCACTAAAAATATATCAAAGCTCTTGATAATTAGTGAGAAAGTCTGGGTGCCTTGTCTGATTTCTGCTGGTAACTAGGTGAGTAATATATTTGTGAATTGGGGGTGTGTCTTAGGGCTTCGGATGTGAGGGTCACAGTCAGATGGCCCAGGGTGCACACTAGCTGTGTGATAGGCACACGCTATTTTAGCCCCAGGCCTGCACTGCCTTATCTGTAAAAAAAAAAAAAAAAAAAAGGATAATAATAACACCTAGTTCATAAGGTAGCGGTAAGGTAGATGAGTTCATGTATGGAAAAAAATTTTCCCCAAGTTTTGATATGAAATACTGATGTTTACCTTGAAAGATTTTCTGATTTTCATTATTCTTTTCTCTTTAATTTCAATTTAATTTTAACTTATTGCTACACTTCTTAGCTTTAGATTATTTGTAAATGTTTTCTTATTTTCCACATGCTTTGCTAACTATATTTTAAAATTTATTTCTAGCCTAATTGCCTTATGATCAAAGAAGATACTGTATGCTTTTAATCATTTGTAGTTTGTAGGGACTTGCTTTATGATCAATATTTGTAACTGGTCCATTTGCCTTTGAAAATGGTGCTTATTCTGTGGTTGTTGGCTGCAGTGTTCTATGTATGTCCTTTAGGTCTGATTTGCTGATTGTATAATTCAAATCTACGTCATTACTGATATTTTGCCCTTTTGTTTTATCATTTACTGCTAATTGTCTATTTATCCCTATATTCCTCTCTCTTTTTCTTATATATAAGGCTTGTTTTTAGATACATACATAGTTAGAATTGTTATATGTTCCAGGTGAATCAAATATTTTATCATTTTGAGGTGCCTTTCCTCCTGTCTAGTAATTTTTTTTACCTTGACGTCTACTTTGATATTAATATTGCCATTTCAATTTTATTTTGGTTTGTGTGTATATGAAATATTTTTTCTATTCATGTATTTTTTTTATCTCTCTGTATTCTTGTGTTTTAGATGTATCTCTCCTCAATTGCACATAGGTTTTCTATCAGTCTTACAAGCTTTGCCGTTTGAGTTATCATTCTTTTATATTGAATATATCTGTACATTTGAATATAGATCCATAGCCTTAGTATATAATCTCTCTTTTTCTACTTATTCTATATTTTCTTGTCACTCCTCTCAACTTTTCTTTGGATTAAAAATAAATGATTCCACTCGTCGGCAGTTTGGAAGATATGCATGATACATGTTATGATTCTTCTACCAATTGTTCTTGAGATCACAGCAAAGTTGAACGTTACACGTTCACCTTCTTCCTGGGCAATGCAGGGACATCAGAACATTTAATTCAGTGTTCATCACCTCCTCATGCCATGCAATTTTACCTCTGCATAATATAAAGCTTATATTATAAAGCACAATATAAAGCTTATGAAAATAATAATGGACAGTCAATGTTTATTTTGATTAATCTCTATATTCATCATTTTCATTCCTCCCACATCTCAAATTTCCTATTTGGGAGAAGTTTTCTTCTGCCTGAAGAATATCTTTAGGTTTTCCCAGTAGGTCAGATCTGCTGAACTCTTTCAGCTTTTGTTTGCTGAAAAAACATTTAATTCACCTTCATTTTTGAAGGACATTTTTGTTGCAAAGTAGGATTCCAAATATTAAAGATAGTATCTCACTAACATTAGGCTTCATTACTCTTTTGAAAGTAATCTTTCTTTTCTGATTTTGTTTGCCTTTATTCTCTCTTTTCCTCCATACTCCTCTCACTTCCCTTTTACTTGGATATTTTTAGGTGTCAATTTATTTTTATATTCTGACTTGGGTATTTTTGGGAATTCTTGACTCTGTGAATCTATGCTTGTCATTAGTCTTATAAAGTTCAAAGCTATTATGTATGTCAGGAATTATAACTATATCCCCTATGCTTCTTACCCTCTCCTCTGTGTTTTTCATCCTTTTATTTTATGCTTTCTTCTGGATATTTTTCTTCTGATATTTTAGCCATTTCACTAAATTTATCTTCAAATTTTTCTAACCTTCTGTAAACCTTAACATTGAATTTTTAACTTTAGTTATATTTTTTATTTTTATAATTATATATATATATTTATTTATTTATTTATAGAATTGTATTTTGTTATTTTTTTTTAAGTAACTTCTATGCCCAACGCGGGCTCAAACTCATGATCCCTAGATCAAGAGTTGCATGCTTTACTGGCTGAGCCAGCCAGGTGCCCCTATATTTTATTTTTAACATTCACTTTTTTCTAGTTTTAGGCAGAAATATTCAATCTTGCGTTTTAGTTCCTCGACTATATTAAGAAGAGTTATTTTAAAGTCTGCCTAATAATTGCAGTGCCTTGAGCTCTATAAATCTGTTCTACACACCAAGTGTTATTTCTGCTGGGTCTCCTTCATGTAGTACTGACTTAACCGATTTAACTCTTTCTTTTTGTGGTGTGGATACAAGAATTGTATCTGAAATTTGTAGAAATAATTCAAAGCACAAAGTCATGTCATTTTCCTCCAAAGACAATTTCATGTGCTCTTGCCACACTCCTGTGGGGGCTAGCCATATAGGCTCATGTTATTCCATTTTTAGAGTTTGACGTCTCCTGGGCCACTCAGATGATTTGAAGTTGGGATTCCATCTGAATGAGCACTAGTTTACTTCCAAATTTCCCTTACTCCTAAGGTAGCAATCTTTTAGGACCCAAATCTACAGTACGTTGAGTTTACCAGAGGTCTAATCTTTAATGGTCTTGAATTTCACAAGGCTTTGAAAAATGCTGATTGGATTCTCAGCTACCTCTTCTGAATTGGCAATCGTTCCTGGGCAGAAATATGTCCAAAGTGATAGGATTATCTTCTGGTTTTTTGTTTGTTTGGTTGATTGGTTGGTTGGTTGGTTTCAGTGTTTTGTTTGTTTTGGTGTTGGCTTTGGTTGCCTTCTCTCAGACTTAACCAAGTAATATTCACCTTCTGTTCAGGCCTCTGATAACTTCCAGTAGATTTATTTTATTATGATAAAATATATGTAACGTAAAACTTACTATTTTAATCATTCTTAAGTTCAGTGGCATAAAGAACATTCACATTGTTGTGCAATCATCACCACTATTCATCTCCAGAAAATTTTCATCACCCCAAACTGAAAATCTGTAACCATTAAACACTAAGTTCCCATTCCCTCCTCCCCAGCCTCTGGTAATCACCATTCTACTTTTATCTCTACAAATTTAACTATTCTTGATTCTTCATGTAAGTGGAATCATACAATATTTGTTCTTTTATGTCTGATTTATTTCATTTAGCATAATGTCTTCAAGGTTCATCCATGTGGTAGCATATATCAGAATTTCATTTCTTTTTAAAGTTGAATAATTTTCCATTGTGTGTATATACTCCATTTTGTTTATCCCTTCATCCATCAGTGGATATTTTGGTGGCTTCCACCTTTTGGCTATTATGAATAATGTTGCTATGAACATAAGTATACAAATATCTCTTTGGGATCATGCTTTTAATTCTTTTGGGTATATACCCAGAAGTGGAATTACTGGATCATATAGTAGTTTTTTGCTAATTTTTTGAAGAACCTCCATTTTGTGTTCCGCAACGAGTGCACCATTTTACATTCCCACCATCATTGCACAAGAATTTCAATTTCTCCACATCCTCCCAACATTCTTCTTTCTTTCTTTCTTTCTTTTTTTAAATAGCCATCCTAAAGGGTATGAAGTTACATCTCATTGTGGTTTTCATTTGCATTTCTCTAATGATTAGTGATGTTGAGTATCTTTTCATATGCTTATTGGCCATTTGTGTATCTTCTTTGGATAAGATGATAATCCTCCTTTTGGATTTTTCAGTGTATTTTGGATATTAATTTCTTAATCTATATGTGACTCGTAAATATTTACTTTCACTCTGTGGGTTGACTCTTTAATCTGTTGATAGTGTCCTTTGATGCATAAAAGGTTTTAATTCTGATCAAGTCTGATTTTTCTATTTTTCCTTTTGTTGCCTGTGCTTTTAGTGTCATATCCAAGAAATCATTGCCAAATTCAATGTCATAAAGTTTTTCTCCTATGTGTTTTTCTAAGAGTTTTATAATTTTAGCTCTTACTGTAGAGCTTAAATCTTTGATCCATTTTGAATATAGTATAATGTAAAGGTCCAACTTCATTTTTCTGCATCTAGATATCAAGTTTTCCCAATGGCACTTGGTGAAAAAACAACCTTTTCCCATTGAATGGTCTTATCACCCTTGTAGAAAACCATATATATGAGGGTTTATGGGGGGGGGAGGTCTCTATTATCCATTGGTTTTTATGCCAGTACCACACTGTTTTGATTAATGAAGCTTTGTAGTAAATTTTGAAACCAGAAAGTGTGAGTCCTTCAACTTGTTCTTCATTTTCAAGATTGCTCTTGCTTTTCAGGGTCCCTTGAGATTCCATATAAATTTTAGGATGGATTTTCCTATTTCTGCAAAAAAAAAAAAAAAAAGTCCTTGGGATTTTGGTAGGGATTGCTCTGAATCTATAGATTGCTTTGGGTAGTGTTGACATTTTAGTAATGTTAGGTTTTCGAATCCATGAACATGGGATGCCTTTCCATTTATTTATATCTTTAATTTCTTTCAGCAATGTTTTGTGGTTTTCAGTGTATAAGTCTTTCACCTTGGTTCAGTAAGCAGATTTTTTTCCCAGCATTTTAACTCCATTTAGTATAAGAATTTGTCTGAATTACCTAGAATTTTTCCTTTTTTATATAACACCTTACTGTTTCATAATATTTTATTAAATATCTGCATAGAACATACACATATTTGCACACACGTGTATGTTCACATACACATCTATGTAATTTTCTCATGATCTTTGTGCTGTCATTATTTCTTTTTTCTGTTTGGGCTTTATTTCTATTTTTAACTGGAAAATTATTTTCTCAAATGACTACTTCTCTTGGACTACATATTGTTTAAGAGTGACACACATGAAAATTGATCACAATCTTTTTATGTGCTCAAATCTTGTCCTTTGTGAATTTCTAAGTGGAGTAATCTGGAGGGAAAGGTGCAACTTTTTGGAAAGTGGCTTCAGAAAGAACCTTGGATTCTAAAGTGCAGTATGACTGGACAATTGACCTTCAGTACATCCAGGTTTGTAGTAAAATTTAAGAATATATTGGGGTTGCTTTGCAGTATTGACTTCCACTTGGTGATTGTGTGGACTTACAAGCAGTTTGTGGAACACTGAAATGGAACTGGAGAAAGCAAATGGTGTCATCCTTAGTTTGGCAGAATCCTTACCTCATGCATGGCAAATGATGATGGCAGGTGTATCTTTTATAGAACACTTAGGAGTCCCAAGAAACCTTCATGTCCATCTGGGCTCATGCTATATTTTCCTCTGCTCATGTAATTTTCTCTCTAATTTTTCATACTTTCCATTAATGAAATTTAAATGTTTCTCTCTGTCTTTTATCAATTAAAATAATGTCGCCATTCAGTGAATAGACTTCTGCTTAATCCTCCTGCTTTAGTGTGCACCTTACATCTACCTTCTGCTGCACCTGTTGCCTCTGAATTCTGTGCTTCCAGTCCACAGTTCCTTCAGAAAATACATTTCCTTTCTCATGCTGGAGTAGGAGAGAGGTAGTCACCTGGCTGTGTCAGGATAGGAGTAGATTTATGGGTCTAGGTATTCCCCATGAAAGTTTTTCATAAATTCTCCCATGTTTAATCCACTCCCTATCATGCCTCCCATTTCTGGATCTTTCTGGAATTCTGCAACACAGTCTGCCTGTGTCTTGTTAGTCACCCCCTTCTTCAAACACATAGGATTTAACTTGCTGTGTTAGGTAAAAGGCCAGTTTTTCTTCAACTTTTCATCTTCCAAAAACTGTGTTACTATCCTTCATCTGCTATACTTTTCTTTCCTCTTCTGTTTTCCCTTAAGGGTGTATATGCATTTTACTCTATTGCTTTCATTTTGATGAGAGAGTCGTAGTAGTAATGTGTGTTTAAGCCTTCACGTTTAACCTGAAGCTCAGTAAGTTCCTCAACAACACAAAGAATAATTGTACTATAATATATAATATTATAATAATATATATATAATATTATAATAATATATATATATAATTTTATGTTAAAAATTTAATGGTCACTCAGTTAGTAAGGAGTAAAGCTATATTTGGAACACAGATCTGTCTTATGCTGAAGCATATGCCATCATGCTCTACCATGACAAAATTGCCCTTATGAAACACCTCCTCTAATTAAAGTTTGCATTTAAATAAAAAACATCCATTAATTTAATGTAGAGCAGTCTTAGACAAAAGCAAAAGGTTTAAATTTTGTTTTCCTGGTAAAGAAGGAAACTTACTCCAAAGTCTTCAAATAATAATGCATATCTCAGAAAAAACTTTCAGATTACCTTTATTGTACATTCTCATTGCTGCATGTAAGAGTTTAGTATTCAACACAATAGCAATAATGGAAAGTATGTATCAGTTAGTAAACTTGATATGAATCCAATTTTCAAAGATTATTATCTTGCATAATAATTTATTATATTCCAATCTCTCTCTCTGATGCATATTTCTTCTAGTCAATGTGATCTCAGGAGGGAAAATAGCAACAATTAACCCTTGAAAGGCATGCACTTTGCCAGTGACAGCAGCCCCTGGAAATATCACCTAAAAGGCAAGAACCAGAAGATTATCTGGACATCTGTTATCTATGAAAACCCACTGTCTAAACCCTACCTTCTTCGTTTTGGTCATAAAACCAAAACTGTCACTTCCGTTGATTGAATATTAATTTGATATTTTTACACTAGGAAAAAGAATGATGTCCTTTTATTCTATGCTTTCCATGATAATAAATCAGAAATCATAGAGTGGTGGCTGACTGCATGAACTTTAGTACTTAACTAAGCTTTGATCAAATCCAGGGGCCCCCTAGTCATGTGATCTTGGAGAATTATACATCTCTAAACACAGAAGTTCCTTATTTAGAAAATGCAGGCAGTAAGAATAGTGTCTACCTCATGGTGTTTTTGTAAATATTAAATAAGGAAATGCCTGTAAAGATTTAGCATAGTGTCAGGCACATAATCACAATGTAAATATGGGCAAAGTTTATTACAATACAACTGTGATTCAAAGGCTTTACTGAATAGGCCCCTAGAAAGGCTAATGAAATGAAGATAAACAGGAAGAATAGAGGGTGGGTATGAGAGAAACAAAGACTTACTGAGGACTACCGTACACCAGACATCACACTAGTCACACAGCTTAATCATCTCAGTACCGTAACCACTCTGGGTTGTGCACAATCTTCCACGTCCCCAACAAGGAAGAAAGTAAGTTCGGGTCACGTGGAGAAGGAGCTGGAGCTCAGATTCCTATTTGCTTGATTCCAAAGTCCATTCTCACCCTTTGTAGCCCACACTTTACTATAGCATGCACTTCACAGAAGTCAAGTCATCTGTGGATTTGTAATCTATTTCTGGTTATTTCATTAATGTTATGTTATTATGTGTAAAGTACAAAATTGATTCTTCCTTCTTTCTTTAATCATCCATACGGAGGGTTAACAATAATTGTCTTTCATTTCTCGTGGGGCGTTAAAAATAATAATCTCATGAGCTATTTGAGAGGGCAAGTCTAGATAAAAAGAATAATCAAATTTTAGAACTAGAAAGGGCCTTAGAGATCAGCTGGGAGAATTTGCTCATTTGAAAGAGGAGGAAGCCCAGGCTTACAGAAAAAAATCCCTTGCCCGTGTTCTGACAATGTCATTTGGGGGATGATTGGCTTCCCTGCTAGTGAGGCTTAGGTTAAGGCAAGGAATGTTTAGACCAAGAGCAATGCATTATGCTTTCTTGTGACACTTTGACTCAACCACCCACCTTAGGCATCCATCCCTCTTTATCTGGAAGGGGAGGAGAGAAGCAGCATGGCTCCCTTGCGGGGTCAAAACATCTGGTCAACTTCAACATTTTATAATCCATTCTTGCAAACCTTCCCTAATACTACCCATAGCTAATCAAAGTAGTTTCTAATATTTACAGTGGACTTATTAAAAGTATTTATAACATATAAAATATATCTAGTACATGGTAAGTCCTTACTTACCTTTCATTGATTTTCTCTTATCCTTTCATATTTCCCTTGGCCAGAGGTTAGGCAATTGGGATTCCAGTGCATCCTCAAAATTATAGAAGAGACATGTGCACAATCAAAACGTTGGATGTGCAATAGATATCAGTTGGGAGGGCACAAGACAAAAAGCCCATCCTAATGATATTCCAAACCAAGTATGTGTCTTGCTTTTCAATATCAACACCTTTATTTTTGCTGAAAAGTGAAATATTGTTCATCCTTTCAACAGATGCCTATTCACCTTCTATCTTTGAAAAACAGTGAATCTTATTGATGACCACAGTGAAAAGTGGTATGATTTCTTTGATCAGTTGTTGATGGGGAAAGAAACAGTGGCCCCAACTCTGCCTCTCCATGCAGGATGTGCTGTGCACAGAGCACAGGGGAGGAACTAATCTCATTTTGCCCTTATTCGAAAGTGAACAGGTGCCAAGCTATACACACATTCGCAGAATACAATAAATACAAGTTTCTGGCTCAATCTGTTGTGCTGAGTACAGCAGAGTAAGAACAAGACCATTACAGTGGGTCCTATAAAGAGGAGGACCATAAAGCAGTATGTATATCTATGTTTAGTTTTGCAATTTGAACCTAATTTACTCACACATACATAACCCTATCATTAAACACCAGGAAAACACCTTTTAAAACTTCATCTTTCTTTGAAAAATGCCTTTAATGCTGGATGGGCCTTTCTGTAATAATTCACCAAATCATTACTGTCGAAAATCAAGGCATATGATTGCCCTACATGAGGGCCCCTTCTTGGAAAGACATTGGAAAAATAGAGAAAAGAGTCTCATTGCTTCTGCCATTAGCCCTTTAATTTGTGTTCATTGTTTTTGAAAGGCATGGGAAAGAAAGGAACAATTTAGGATACAAAGGAGTTTGGAAGTGAGGTCCAAGACCCTGCCCAAACAGAGAAGGGTACCTTTGAATGACCGTTCACACAACATGGTGACTGTTAAGGTCCTTTCTACCGCACAGGGGTGGCCTGAGTCCTATTTCTTTAGCACCCTTTGTTAAGATTCTCTGGCAGTCAGAGAAGAAAGAAAAATAATTTTTTTTCATCAGACAAAAATTATTAGGGGATGCAACACTGAACATTGAAATTGGGAATTTTTCTGAACTCAGGAATTAATGAGCACTTTTCAGGTTTTTAAAAACCCACTTGTGAGTCTTCTTAGGGAAAAGAGGGAAGTTTTCTAAGGGAAACTCCTTAGCATGAGTGAGGGAGGAAGAAATTATTTGGTGCTTGTTGGTGGAAAGTGGATGGGATATTTCGTTTAAATGGGCTGACTCTTAGCTTTCTTCATATAGTGACCCCCAAATCATTTTAAAAGGAAAAGTTTGACCTTCTTCTTAATCACACACACTCTTCCCTTCCCTGTCCTCCACTATCCACTCTCTGTCTTATTCTCCAATATCCTAAACCTTCCTCCTGGTCCCCCTGAAAACACCATGTTGCCTATAGCTTTCAGGGATGAAAAGAGAAACTGAAGCTTGTGAGGCTATTCCAGTGACCAATGGAGCAAGTCTGAGAAATGTCACTCGTGTTTCATCACTGCCTCTCAACAGTACTGGGGGGCCAATAACTACAGCTCAGAAGTCTTGAGGCACACCTTGCTCTTGATGTAACACTGGACTCAGGCACGAGGGCTAAAAAGAGCCTTGGGTTAGTCATTCAAGAGACTCCACACCAAGTCAGCCCAATGGCTGTCCTCAGGCTGCTACTGTGACCCATCTTGTGGGCATCTTCTCTTTTGATCAGCCAGACACCTATCGCCCTACTAGGAAATAGATCTTTACCAAGAATGCAACCTGCAGTCAGTCAAGAGCTAAGCTAGTGGTTAAAACTGCTCTGAAAAAAGCAATCTTAGAAGAGGACGGAGATGTTACTTCAAATAGTTTATGGGAAAATCCCCATTTTATGTCTTCTAACCTATTGATAGTGTCATCCACCTGCCCTACTCATTCTTCACTTCCAAAGTCCTGCCCAACATCAGCAGAGTTCCACCTGACCTTTTTAGCCTTATTCCTATCAAAATCCTGCCATAACTTTCCCTGTTGGAGAGACTTGGTTTTCCCTTGCCTAGCAAGAATAAATTTAATTGAACCAACAACTCTCCCTAGTGACTTTGTGGGACCCTCAACATTCCCATTTGGTAAGAGGACCTCAAATTCCCTCGGGGGAACTCCTCCCTAGTCTTCACCCAAGTGTTTCAGGTGTGGCTGACTTCACTTCCATTTCTAGCTGTGACCATGTGACCCAGGTCTATGTAAGTATCACATTCATCTGACACATGAACTAGTTTCAGGAATGTGAAACAAGTGAGACATTCAAGACCAATGAGTGTCATTGCCATTGTCATGGGGTTAAGTTGATAAACTCTAAACCTAGAGCTTCCAGAAGCCATCCTGAAACTGTACAAAAGAGGCCGAAACAGAAAGTGATTCCTTTCTTTTTTTTAAGATTTTATTTATTTATTTGACAGAGAGGGAGACAGCCAGCAAGAGAGGGAACACAAGCAGGGGGATTGGGAGAGGGAGAAGCAGGCTCCCAGCAGAGCAGGAAGCCCGATGCGGGGCTCGATCCCAGGACTCTGGGATCACGCCCTGAGCTGAAGGCAGACACTTAACAACTGAGCTACCCAGGCACTCCCAGAAAGTGATTCCTAAGGAAATTATTTGTGAGCATAAAGCTGGCATCCCTCAGTTCCATCTGGAGATGAGCGCCCATTAGGTTCTTTTTCAATTAAACTAATTTGAGTTAGGTCTATTGCTTGTAAGCAAAAAATTTATACCATGGAAATTAGTAGTTGACTTATTATCCATCTCTTGTTGCCCAAACCCTGCTTTGTACCTCATTCTAGTCACTGCGACCCTTTCTTCTTTTCCCTTCCCTTAACCTATATTCCCTATGATACTGTTTTCAAATATTTGCTTTTTCTTTGAAATGGGATTATGCATCCCCATCCTGTGTTAAGTGATCTGCCCCACGTGGCTGGGAAAGAGGACATGTGGCCAGGACTTGGTCTACTGTGCTTTAGCCAATGGGTTGCAAACGTCCATGACATTAGCTTTATTTAACTAGATGTTTTACATGATGTGGATTGGTCCAGGCTCTATGGCATTCATGTCCTCTGTTGTGGGAATAACAGGTCTCCTATAGAAACTTCTTCTCTGGCTGCCAGAACTGAGCAGAGCTCAGAAGAACTTCCCAGTGCTAGCAGAATGGAAGCAGATCTACAGCCTTCTTTTTGTAACTTAAACAAGAAACGCTTTTGTTGTTTTTGTAAGACACCAGATTTCTTGGCATTGCTCATCACTGTTGCAAAAGCTAATACATCTTAGTTCAGCTTGTCTAGTACTGCCTTGACCCAAGAATTCTGTTCTAAAACTTTCGATTGGCAAGGTCCTGCCAACACCTGCTCTTTGTCTGACCCTAAAAAGAAAAGGGCAGGTGGCTTTGGGGAAGCAGGAACCAGGGCTAGGGATCTTCCTCTGAGTCAGCATGAGTTCAAAGACTCTAGTGAGAGGACCTCCAGAAATCATTGAAAAGCTATTTGCAGAAGATGGAAGAGATGCAGAAAGAGCAAGTAAACTGTAAGCACCCAGGTCTTCTGTGGA
Source organism: Ailuropoda melanoleuca (assembly GCF_002007445.2). NCBI lineage: Eukaryota > Metazoa > Chordata > Mammalia > Carnivora > Ursidae > Ailuropoda > Ailuropoda melanoleuca. Next base: position 118,786,920 of record NC_048218.1, on the reverse strand, counting down.
GTTTAGAAGCAAGTTGTTGAAACTACTAAGGACAGGAGAATCAAAACTGTCAGATCTGGGAAAGATGTAGGGTGGGGAAAGTAAGAAATGAATAATTTGTTAAGTCCTCAATAAAGGTCCTTGATAGAGGAGATACCATTACTACCCCATCCCATACCAAATTTCCCCAGGCCTGGGGATTATCCAGTGGACTTCTTTGGTGCCTCTCAGGCCATTCTTGAGATGGTAGGAAGATTCAGGAACAGTTTTTCCAGCCCACATCTTTCCTATCATCACTGGCAGTAGAACTGAGTGTGATGATGGCCAGTCTCACCTTCCTCCTCCATGTACTCAAGTGTTTCTCCCTTTCATATTATTGGGGTTTCACACTGTGCCCTTTTGTGGATGGGTTCCAGAGGGAGCTGTGGGCAAAGGGGTAGAATGCTATGATGCTGGTAGGTAGCCAGATGGTCTCCCCTGAACTCCTCGCCTGTTTGCATTTGTTTTGTGTTGTACCCTGGCCTGTCAGAGGGTGTCATGTTGGTGATCCAGGATGCTGTAAGGAGTGGGAGGGGGCATGGTTGCTGTGGGATGACGTGTTCTGGGTAGAAAGTGCAGGGGATCGCTACACCTCAGTGCTGCGGTGGAGAAGAAAGTCATCCCCTTACACAGCCTGACAGGTGGGCAATAAGAGAGGTGCTTCTTTAGAAACGACCCACCCCTACAATGCATGGGTGGGTGAGGGGGATGAAACACAGAAGAATAAGGGAGGTGTACTTGGAGACAAAGACTCTGAGCACCACTCTTCTGAACAGGAAATGAGGTCTAGATTCAGGGGCTGGGGAGCCTGGCGAGGAGGGAAACGCTCATGTGCAGAGTGGGGGTGACTAGAATGGACAGAGTTGAATGCTGGCAATAAAATATGGGACGGCCAGCCCTGCAAAGTGAGCGGGCAGGTGGGTGACATTTCTAATTCTCTGCTTTTATTGTGGCTATCCAGACTACATGTTCTAGTCTGTTATTAGAATCTAAACTCTTTGTAAACTTAAGAAACTATACATCTTCCATCCCTCTCAACACAAGCATTGCTTCTTTTAGTATGAGTGCTCAATAATAATTTAATAATAATAATAATAATAACGGTGAGAGCAAATGGTTCATTAAATGAAGGAATGACCTAGATCAACACAGAACTGACAGGGAAAAAGTAGTCGTAACGTGTTGTTTTCATAAAGTAGACTTATTCACAGAGTTTTCATTACTGCCACGTTCCTTTCGATAAATCAGCTTTAAAATAAACATTGAAAAAAAAGGAGATGGAACATGTTTTAGTGAAAAAAATGTTAGCTGATAGCCAACAAAACACATTTAATTGTTAATTCCAGGATTAGAAAAAGAAAACACAATAAGCAGGAAGACATTAAGTAAAGAATACCGTAAATAGCTTTCACAACCATCATTTGGAAAGGGAGTCATTTTCCAAAGCAGTTCTCATTTTATCACTTCCATTAAAGACGTCACACAAGGGAGTTGTGGCATCTTTCTAACAAAGTCATCCTAGGTATTCAAGCCATTGTTGTCGGATAGCAAAGCCGTTAATCCTGCAGCCTATCTTCCAATCCTGTGTGGCAATATAGTCAGTTCAGAAAGCTGGAAAAAAAATTTTACAGAGTAGACTAATTATCTAGGACTCCAGGGTAATTCTTAAAGAGGGGAGAGGAGTGTTAATCTCATGCAGTTCTTGGTAAGCCTCTGCTGATGTTTTTCTGGCATCAAAGTAAAGAGTTCACGTATCACCGTAGGGTAGAGTCTCTGAAGACCTATTCCTTCTTAGAATAAAATGTCTTTGAAGAATTTAGGCTATACCCAGTCACAGTGATGGTGTATTGCACAAAGTAATTATGCACACTGAATTATTATATTTATAAGAAAGCTGGAATATTTTTAGAATAAGGGTTGTTGGGTTTTATGTTGTTGTTGTTGTTGTTGTTTATTTTGTTTTGTTTTGTTTTTAGTTGCTTCCGGTACAAAAATGATTATGTCGTGATCGAAGATAGTTTTAATATTTCACCATTTGGGGTTCATTTATTATTTTTTATTTGTAAAGGGCCAGTTAAAGTGAGATGAATAAAACATAATTCATTTTCATCTCTTTCCACCCCAGAAGTTTCATTAAACAAGACCAATGCTGTCAGAGGCTAGAAACTCTGCCACCCACCCACCATTAGTAACCCAACTGTTTTGATAGTAGCAGAAATGGGTAGGCTCTGATCTATTTAGATTTTTTTTTTACCAATTTTTAGCTAAAGGGCATTACATTTGGAAAGTATAATATTTTGCCTCATTGAATACAACACTTTAATCAATCAGTCAATAATTAATACGTATTCATTGAGATGCTTCACTGGGTACTATAGGAAATAAAAATCATAAAGAATAACTCCTGCCCTCAAGAAACTGATCATCTCCTGTTCTAACCGAAGAAAATATTTCGTCCTCTTTTGGTTCTACATCAGGTCGCTAGCCTTTGGAAAATTTAACCAGAATAATCCTAGAAATGGGAAGGAGAAGTTGATTTTAGGAGGCAGGAAGGGATAAGCAGTTTAGCTCTGAGTGCAGTGGGATCATGTGAATGGCAATGTCCTAGAAGCAGCTGAAAATGTAAGACTAGAGATCACAAGGGTGTGCGTACTACACAGGGACTAGTCAGGATATAGGGATCACAGTTCAGGGAAAAAGACTCTATCTCTACCTTTCTAGGTTCTGTAGCTGTCTCTATGAAATAAACCGACAACGAGCAGAGTAGCAAGAGAAAAACTATTCAAATTTATTGATTTTTAACATTACATGCCTGGGGCACCACAGGGAAAAAGTGAATACCCCAAAAAGCAGTAAGATTTGAGAGCTTATATACCCGTCTTAATAGGAGAGTGGGAGAGGGTATGTAGACAATTTGGAGAGTAAGTGATTTTTAGGAAAGATGAATAGGACCTTAAAAGAAAAGATAGGAGTTGTGATAATGTGTGATCAAGCATTTCTGGGTGTGCTTTCAACTTCTAGTCTCCTCTCCTGTGATGATTCCACCTTCCTGGTTGAAGAAACTTCTGGGACGGGGATTTATGACAATTGAATTCCTTTTAGAGGACCTGTCTTTAGGCAGATAAGGGAGCTTCAAGAGCGAAAGCCTCTCTCTGCATTTGGTTTTTCAAGTGTCTTCAGTTCAAAGTAATCAATATACCAAAGGGGCACATTTTGAGGTGGCATGTCCTGAACCCCTTCCAAAGAAGGCAAGAAAGTGAACAAGGCCTTTGCAGGGCCAAGTACAGTGAGAGATAAGCAGATGTCCTTGAATAGAGCTGAAAGGCATGGCTATGATTGGGGGACAGAACAGAGAAGTTAGAAAAAGAATAGTTGTTTCCAAGTTAGGCCCCCCATTTCCCTCCAGTTCTAATTAGTCATAGACTCCTATTACTATCCCCATAGTTACAGAAAAGTGTTTGAGAGGGTCAGAAGATCAAGGGCCAAAAATATATTCAACTAACATTCATGTTGATGGTGAAACAAATCAAGGCCGGTGAAACTCAAAGACTGGGGGTTCATCTGTGACTAAATCTATCATAAAAATCTTTGTATCCTTCCAAGATGTTGGTTGTGTCCAAGGGCAGGAGTACTAATGAGACCACGATTAAAGATGCAGTCTTTGAAAAGGCTGTTTATTTGTAGAATATTCTCTACATTTTTGGTAATAAATAAACAAGTTAAATAAATTAAAAACTCTGGCCATGTGGGAACAAGAGGCAGATGAAGGAGTTTAGTGCAAATCCTTTTCAATCAGGAATAAATGATAGCTCAAACATGTATCCTTTCAAGGAGTTTCACTTAAACTATGTAGAGAAAAGAGTCTTCTTGAATGCAAGATAGCAACTTATTTGGGTGTCTATTAACTACCAATAATGATTTCATGGAATTTACTACTATTTAAGTTTTCAGCAGCTCATTTTTGAAGGAATGTGTCCACTTCTCAGCCTTCTTGCCTATTTCTCTAGACCCAAGAAAATTGGGCCACTATCAGAATAAATATTTTCTAGGGCATTGTGGCATAATTCGGGGTAAGTCAGACACATTAAGCCACAGGGAGCTACACGAAGCCGTATTAGGGGAATATGGAAATGGGGGAGAATCTGGCTAATTGCCACCACACCGGAATACCCGCTGTAGTCCAGCAGGCCCTGCAGCGGGAGTGGTTCTGACATTGACTCTGGACAGTTATTCCCCTGCCTTTGTAGGTGACCCACACTTTGGGTCATGGCTACATGCTTGCTCTCAGTCCCTACCACTTTGCTTATCTGAGTATGAAACACCACAAGGATTTTACTAATTGGAAACAGCCTAATATAATTAATCTGCAAGAAATGACAATTTCACAGATTGTATTTTTATTACTGTCAAAAAATAAGCAAAGCTATTATTTAAAAACTTTGGTCCATCAATGAACATTTCTCTGAAAGAGAAAAGGATTCCTCATACTTTATGCAAGTGTCCCAGTCTGGATTTTCATGATGTTCAGAGCTGTTCTGAGGGGAAGTGAGGCTTTTTAAGCAAAAGGGAAAGGAAGGAAACACATTTTTGACCACACACCCTGTGCTAAATGCTGTAGGAGATGCTTCATAGATATCATTTCCATTTTATTCCGTGTGTGGGGCATTTGCAATTGGCAGAAATTGGCTTGCAATTGGCAGAAATTTCCATGTCCATCAGGGAAATAGTAAAGGGAATTGGGGATGACGGAAAGGACAGGGCAGCATTGGGAAAGTTACTTTGAGCCACGTACATTTGGCAGGCAGCTCTGAATTGAACAGGAGAGCACCACAAGTCAACATTAGCAGTCAGCTCTCAGAGCAAGCTTATTTTATCAGGAAGTCCACTAGCAGGTGTTGGTTGGCTGAATCATAATTAGACAAGAGGAAACACAAATCAATCTGTATTAAAGAGGACAAGGAGAGTCCAAAATGAGTGATGGAAAAGGAAGACTGAGAAAATAAGAACACGGGCCTTATCTAACTGTGCTGTAAGTTTCTGCTTAAATTTACATTCTCCCCAGCAGTGAAGGTGGGAACTCTCCCCTCCAATCTTGCAATTGCTTGATGTCACTGAGCTTTATGTTGTTTGCAAACAGATTTCATCTAGGCTGTTAGAAGTCAGTTGCTTGGTGGAGGGGAGTAGCTAGACAGGGTTCAAGGGGGGATTCCAGGGAGCTGGCAAGGGTCCGCTCTGGAAATGGCTACTGGTTATGAGCTGTGGTTCAGTTTGTGGCAATCTATCAGGCTGTATAATTAAGATATATACATATGCTATACTGCAATCAAAAAGTTTGACAATCTAAATCAAGTATCTTGTTATCGTTTTAACTTGGCTTCCCCCGATTACCCCAGGACTGAGCACCTTTTGAGTTTTTCTTAAGGAGGGAAGCAAGATGACCGAGGAGTAGGGGACCCCATTTCAACTGGTCCCCTGAATTTAGCTGGATATCTATCAAACCATTTGGAACACCCACGAAATCAGCCTGGGATGTAAAAATATATATCTGGATCTCTGCAAGCAGAAAAGCCACTGCTTTTTGCAAGGTAGGATGGGTAGAGTCCTGAATCTGTGGGGAGATACGGGAAGATACAGACAAGGGGGAGGGAGCCTCCATAAACTGGCTACGAGAAAATGATATAACAAATCAGAACCCTTAGAAATCTGCTCTAGTGAGAGATCTCCCTCTCTGAAAGGGGCTCTGGAAATGAAAAGGCAGCATCCTAGGTAGGACTCTCAGCTTGGATTGCCATAAACTGGGAGCCAGTCGATAATTGCTCTTTTCCTGAACAGCTTGAAAAAATTTGGAATCTGTACCCACGAATGGCCAAAAACTCACGTGGCGGGGGGGTGAGGGGGTAGCGGCCCGCAAAGGACATTACAGCAGCATCCAGACATAATCCAGGAGGTTTGGGTGCACGAATGACCCCACGGCCCCTCACAGTTTTAGAATCACAAAGGGCAGGGAACTCCCGGACCCCTGGGACTACCTCTGAGAGAGCGGCAGAGGGCACGCAGGGTGGGAGGCTGCATTTTTCAGTGCATACAAAAGTGGAGACTGTTTGCCCTGGAGGGTTTATTAAAGAGGGCAGACTGCGATCTTTCTGCTTTGGGCCAGAGGTGTGGGTGCAGCCACTTTTGCTTTAATCCTCCAAAGAGGTGCGGAAAGCCTCCAGGGAACAAAAACCACACCGAGGACCGAGGACCGAGGACCAATTTCTACTAAGCCCATCCCCCTGATAGGGGGTGTGGCAACTCTGCCCAGGCTGGGTTGTCTGGGAAACACTCCGCGGGCCCCTCCCCCAGAAGATAGGCTGGAAGAACAGGCGCAGGACAACCCTGTGGATCCCATAAGACTATAAAATCCCAAGGCCAGGGGAAAATAGTATATTGAGCTCACACCACCTTACGACTTGTTTATTTTTCAGATAAAATTCTCCTTTTCTTTTCTTTCTTTTTCTTATGCTTTTTCTCTGGTGTTTTTCCTTTTTACCTTTTCATTTCAACTAGATGTTTATTATATCAACTTATATTTCATAGTCGCCTTTTAACTTGTATTTTTTCACACCTATCTTTTCTATAGATATATGCTTCATTTTAATCCTTTTTTCACTTTTTTTTACCTTTATATATGTTACATCATATATAATATATATAATTAATATCTATTTATATTTAATGAGCTTGGAGGGTTTCTTCATATCTTTATAAATTCACACCTTTTTCTTTAACTTGTGCAGATTATCCTACGGTATGGAAGGTGCAATAACCCATTCAAGCACATTCCTATAGATAAACATATATAAAGTTTCCAGGTTTTCCTGATTAGAAACAATGCTGCAATAAAAATGTTTACCCTGCTTTCTCTGTATTTATTCACAAAGACAGAGATCTGTAAGTAGAATCGCCAGATTCACAATACATAATTTTTAAATGCTGATAGATAATACCACATTCCTTGACAACATTGAATATTATCAGTTTTGCATGTTGTCACATTGGTGATATATACTGGACATTATTTGCATTTCTCCAATTATTGACGAAGTGGAACATCTTTTCGTAATTTTAAGACATTTTCAACTTTGTTAAACAGTGACAAACTTCTGTCCCAAAGTTTTACACCGTCATATATTCTCAACACTGCCTGAAAGGTTCTGACTCTCCATGTCCTCACAAATACCTGGTCTGTTAAGACGCTTCAAATATTGCCAGTCGTATAAGTGTAAGAAGGTACCAACTTATGATTTTAATTGCATTTCCCTGATGACTCGTATGGTTGAAGATTTTTCAGATGTTTGTGAGTCGTTGGTCCACTTCTGCAAACTGTCAGATCATCTTTTACCCATTTGTTGTCAATGTTTTGGGAGCTGAGTGGGTTTTCTTCTTATTAATTTATGTAAAATGACTTTATACATCTTGTAAACTAACACTTCCTCAATTATGCACGTTGCAAACACCTTTGCCCAATTTGTAGGATGTCTTTTTATAGTTCTTTGGAAAATGATGATTTTGAGAAAAACAATTTTTAAAAATATAATCACATTTGTAAAATTTTGGGTTTCTATTAGGCAGTTTTTGTGTTTTAAGGAATCCCTTTCTGCTCCAATGTTATTAAAACATAAATATTAAAACATGTTCATGAGACTCTTGGGAGGGAGGAAGATAGTGGAGGAGGAGAGGACCTTAGTTTTGTCGATTCCCTGGAATTCAGCTAGATAACTATCAAATCATCCTGAACACCTGTGAACTCAACTGGTGATCTAAGAAAAGAATTGCTGCAATTCTAGAAATAGAAAAGCGACCACTTTCTGCAAGGTAGGAGGTAGGGAGAAGTGAATCTGAGGAGATATATTGAAAGATATACGGCAGGGGGAGGGAGCCTCCCTAAGGTGACACCGGAAAGTGATATATCCCTGAATGCAAAATTGGAACTTGTAGAAGTCTGCTCTGGTGAGTGGCATCCCTGCCTGAAAGGCGCTTAGGTGGCAAAGAGGGGCACAATCCCACCTGAGATGCTGTGGTCTCAAAATCTCCAGGGTCACAGAAAGAACAAGGGTGCCTGAGTGCTGGAAAGTTCCTAGGCATCAGAGTGGGGAAGCTGGCTGCAATCAGCGAGGCCAAGAGTGGGCTTTCAGCTTGGTGTTGCCATAAACCCCCAACCACTATGTGGTCTGGGTGACTGCTATCCTAGCAAGTGGCAGAACCTCAGGGAGATGGCCCTCCCTCCCCCAGGAGTAGCAGCACAGATATTCAATGCAGGAGTCTGCAAACTTTGGAGACTCCAAACGAGGTCACGTGCCTGAGATAGAAACACTTGGTCGCAGGCTGGGTGAGCACAGAGTATGGATGGAGACCAGGAGATAAGACTAATTGACTGCTTTTTCCTGAGGGAGCACCAAAGAGTGAGGGCCTGAGCTTTCAGCTTCAGGGCTGGAGATTGGAAGATCACCATTTTCATTCTCATTCTCTAAAGCGGCACAGAAAGCCTTCAAGGAACAAAAGACACATAGAGCAACCCAGAGCACTTATACACTTAGCCTGGCCCCCTGGCAAGAGCAGTGTAATTCCACCCAGGCAAAGATACCTGACAATCAGCACAACAGGCCCCTCCCCCAGGAGATCAACAAGAACATCTGGCTAATACCAAGTTTACCAATCACACAAAACTGCAAAACTCCAGTGCTAGGGGAAAATAGTATATAGAATTCCTGTTTTTTTCTCCTGATTCCTTAGTCTTTCAATTTTAATTTTTTTCTTTTTCCCTTTCCAACTGATTTCTTATTTTATCAACTCTTTTTTAAGTCTTTTTTTAATTTTCATTTTTACAGTTACATTCTATCCTTCTATCCTTTCATTGTATTTAATTATATATATATAAAATATATACATATCTATAAGTTTTTCTTTCTTTACAATTTTGAGATGTAGTTTCTTCTAACAACTGACCAAAATATACTCAGGATCTAGTGCATTGCTCTGCTCTGTTCACCTATCTGAATATATTCTCTCTCTTTTTAAAAAAGTCTTTTTAATTTTCATCTTTACAGTTACATTCTATCCTTTCATTTTATCTAATTTTATTTGTGTATGTATATGTTTTTCTTTTTTTTTTTTTACAATTTTGGGATCTAGTTTTCTAACCAACAGACCAGAATGCACCCAGGATCTAGTGTATTGCTCTGTTCTGTTTGCCTGATTTTTTTTTTCTTCTCTTCTTTCTTTTTTTCTCTTTGGTTTCAGGTCTCTTCTGATTTGTTTAGCATATATTTTTCTGGGGTCGTTGTTGCTAAATTAGTATTTTGTTCTCTCATTCAACTATGTTTCTCTGGACAGAATGACAAGATGGAAAACTCACATCAAAAGAGAGAACAAGAGGCAGTACTGACTGCCAGGGGCCTAATCAGTATGGATATAAATAAGATGTTGAAACTAGAGTTCAAAATAACAATTATAAAGATAATAGCTGGGCTTGAAAAAAGCATAGAAGACACTACAGAATCCCTTTCTGGAGAAATAAAAGAACTAAAATCTAATCAAGTGAAAACAAAAAAAGCTATTAATGAGATACAATAAAAAATGGAACCTCTAACTCCTAGGATAAATGAAGCAGAAAAGAGAATTCGTGATATAGAAGACAAAATTATGGAGAATAAAGGAGCTTAGGAAAAGAGAGATAAACAACTACTGGCTCACAAAGGGGAGAATTCGAGAGATAAGTGATACCATAAAGTGAAACAATATTAGAATAATTGGGATCCCAGAAGAAGAGGAAAGAAGTGGGGGCAGAAGGTATATTTGAGCAAATCATAGCTGAGAATTTCCCTAATTTGGAGAAGGAAACAGGCATTCAAGTCCAGGAGGCACAGAGAACCCCCCTCAAAGTCAATAAAAATAGGTCAACATCTTGACAAATAATAGTGAAGCTTGCAAATTTCAGAGACAAAGAAAAAATCCTGAAAGCAGCTTGGGACAAGAGGTCCATAACCTACAAGGATAGAAGCATTAGACTGGCAGCAGACCTATCCACAGAGACCTGGAAGGCCAGAAAGGACTGGCATGATATATTCAGGTGCTAAATGAGAAAAAAAAATGCAGCCAAGAACACTTTATCCGTCAAGGATGTCATTCAAAATAGGACAGATAAAGAGCTTCTAGGACAAACAGCAACTGAAACAATTTGTGCTCACTAAACCAGCCCTGCAAGAAATATTAAAGGGGATCCTTTAAGTGAAGAGAGAGCCAAAAAGTAATATAAACCAGAAAGGAACAGAGACAATATATAGAAAAAGTGACTTTACAGGTAATACAATGGCACTAAATTCATATCTTTCAATATTTACCCTGAATGTAAATGGGCTAAATGCCCCAATCAAATGACACAGGGTATCAGATTAGAAAAAAGCAAGACCCATGGATATGCTGTCTACAAGAGACTAATTTGAGACCCAAAGACACCTTCAGATTGAAAGTGAGGGGGTGGAGAACCATTTATCATGCTAATGGACATCAGAAGAAAGCTGGGGTAGTAATCCTCATATCGGACAAACTAGATTTTATACTAAGACTGTAATAAGAGATGAGGAACAACACTATATCATATATCATACCTGTCTAACCAACAAGAAGAACTAACAATTGTAAATATCTATGCCCCTAAACGGAAGAAGCCATTTTATCAACCAATTAATAACAAAATTAAAGAAACACATTGATAATAATACAATTATACTAGGGGACTTTAACACCCCCCTCTCACTGCAATGGACAGATCATCTAAGCAGAAGATCAACAAGGAAACAAGGGCTTTGAATGACACACTGGACCAGGTGGACTTCACAGATATATGCAGAGAATTCCATCCTAAAGCAGCAGAATACACATCTTTCCCAACTGCACATGGAACATTCTCCAGAATAGATCACATACTGAGTCACAAATCAGATCTCAACTGATACCAAAAGATTGGGATCATTCCCTGCATATTTTCATACCACAATCCTTTGAAACTTGAACTCAATCACAAGAGGACATTTGAAAAGAACTCAAATACATGGAGGCTAAAAAACATCCTGCTAAAGAATGGGTCAACCAGGAAATTAAAGAATTAAAAAAATTCATGGAAACAAATGAAAATGAAAACACAACTGTTCAAAACCTTTGGGATGCAGCAAAGGCGGTCCTAAGAGGGAAGTACATTGCAATACAAGCCTTTCTCAAGAAACAAGAAAGGTCTCAAATACACAGCCTAACCTTACACTGAAAGGAGCTGGAGAAAGAACAGCAAATAAAGCCTAAACCCAGCAGGAGAAGAGAATTAATAAAGATTAGAGCAAAAATCAATGAACCAAAAAACCAAAAGAACATTTAGAAAAGATCAACAAAATTAAAAGCTGGTTCTTTGAAAGAATTAATAAGGTCAATATCCCTAGTGAGACTTATCAAAAAGAAAAGAGAGAGGGCCCAAATAAATAAAATCATGAATGAAAAAGAAGAGATCACAACAAACACCGAAGAAATGCAAACAATTATAAAAACTTATGCCAATAAACTAGGCAATTTGGAAGACGTGGATTCATTCCTAGAAACATATAAACTACCAAAATTGAAATAGGAGGAAATACAAAACCTGAACAGACCCATAACCAGCAAGGAAATTGAAGCAGCATTCAAAAATCTCAGAACAAACAAGAGTCCAGGGTTGGATGGCTTTCCAGAGGAATTCTACCAAACATTTAAAGAAGAATTAATACCTATGCTTCTGAAGCTGTTTCAAAAAATAGAAATGGAAGGAAAACTTCCAAACTTGTTCTATGAAGCCGGCATTACCTTGATCCCAAAATCAGACAGAGACCCCACAAAAAAAGGAGAATTACAGACCGCTATCCCTGATGAATATGAATGCAAAAATTCTCACCAAGATCCTAGCCAAGAGGATCTAGCAATACATTAAAAGGATTATTCACCATGACCAAGTGGGATTTATTCTTGGGCTGCGTGGGTGTTTCAACATCGACAAATCAATCAATGTGATACACTACATTAATAATAAAAAAAAAAGAACAAGAACCATATGATCCTCTCAAATGATGCAGAAAAACGTTTGACAATGTATAGCATCCTTTCTTGATTAAAACTCTCCACAGTGTAGGGATAGAGGGAACATCCCTCAGTATCATAGAAGCCACATGAAAGCTTATGAAAAGTCCACAGCTGATATCATTCTCAATGGGGAAAAACTGAGACCTTTTCCCCTATGGTCAGGAACATGGCAGGAATGTCCAGTATCACCACTGTTGTTCAACACAGTACTAGAAGTCCTAGCCTCAGCAATCAGACAACAAAAAAAAAAATTAAAAGGCAACAGAATTGGCAGAGAAGAAATCAAATTCTCACTCTTTGCAGATGACTTGATACTGTATTTAGAAAACCCAAAAGACTCCATCCCAAAATTGCTAGAATACACACAGGAATTCAGCAAAGTGGCAGGATACAAAATCAATGCACAGAAATCAGTTGCATTTCTCACACTAACAATGAGACAGAAGAAAGAGAAATTAAGGATTTGATCCCATTTACGGTTGCACCAAAAGCGTAAGATACCTAGGAATAAACCTAACCAAAGAGGCAAAGGATCTGAAAACTATAGAACACTCATGAAAAAAATTGAGGAAGACACAAAGAGATGGAAAAACATTCCATGCTCATGGTTTGGAAGAACAAATACTGTTAAAATGTCTATGCTGCCCAGAGCAATCTATACATTCAATGCAACTATCAAAATACCATCAACTTTTTTTCCAGAAGTGGAACAAATAATCATATAATTTGTATGGAACAAGAAAAGACCCTAAATAGCCAAAAGAATGTTGAAAAAGAAAAACAAAGATGGGGCATCACAATTCTGGACTTCCAGCTCAATTACAAAGTTGTAATCATCAAGACAAGATGGTACTGGCACAAAAACAGACCCATAGATCAATGGAATAGAATAGAGAACCCAGAAATGGACCCTCAACTCTACGGTCAACTAATCTTTAAAAAACGGGAAAGAATATCCAATGGATAAAAGACAGTATTTTCAATAAATAGTGTTGGGAAAATTGGACAGTCACATGCAGAAAATGAAATTGGACCATTCTCTTACACCATACACAAAAATAGACTCAAAATGGATGAAAGAGCTAAATGGGAGACAGGAATCCATCAAAATCTTAGAGGAGAACACAAGCAGCAACCTCTTTGATCTCACTTGCAGCAACATCTTGCTGGACTCGTCTCCAAAGGGAAGGGAAACAAAGGCAAAAATGAACTACTGGGACTTCCTTAAGATAAAAAAACTTTTGCACAGCAAAGGAAACAGTTGACAAAATCAAAAGACAACCAACAGAATTGGAGAAGATATTTGCAAATGCCTTATCAGGTAAAACGCTAGTATGCAAAATCTATGAAGAACTTACCAAAGTCAACACCCAAAAAACAGAGAATCCAATAAAAAAATGGGCAGGAGACATGAACAGACATTTCTCCAAAGAAGACATACAAATGGCCAACAGACACATGAAAAAATGTTCCACATCACTTGACATCAGGGAAATACAAATCAAAATCACAGTGATACCACCTCACACCAGTCAGAATGGCTAAAATTAACCACTCAGGAAAGGACACATGTTGGCGAGAATGCAGAGAAAGGGGAACCCTCTCACCCTATAGGTAAGAGGGTAGGCTGGTACGGCCACTCTGGAAAACAGAGTGGAGGTTCCTCAAAAAGTTGAAAATAGAGCTACCCTGTGACCAGCAATTGCACTAGTAGGTATTTACCCCAAAAATACAAATGTAGTGATCTGAAGGGACATGTGCACCCTAATGCTTATAGTAGCGATGTACACATAGCCAAACTATGGAAAGAGCCTAGATGTCCATCAACAGATGAATGATTAAAGAAGGTATATATATATATATATATATATATATATATATATATATAAAATGGAATATCTCAGCCATCAAATGAAAAAACCACACGATCCTCTCAAATGATGCAGAAAAATGTTTGACAAAGTATAGCATTCAAAAAATGAAATCTTGCCATTTCCAAGAACGTGTATGGAACTAGAGGGTATTATGCTAAGTGAAATAAGTCAATCAGAGAAAGACAATTATATGATTTCACTTATATGTGGAATTTAAGAAAGAAAACAGGAGCATGGGGAAGGGAGGAAAAAATAAAACAAGATGAAATCAGAGAAGAAGACAAACCATAAGAGACTCATACATAGGAAACAAATTGAAACAAATAGAATGTTGCTGGAGAAGAGTGGGGAGAGGGGATAAGGTAACTGGGTGATGGACATTAAGGAGGGTGTGTGATGTGATGAGCACTGGGTGTTATGTAAGGCTGATGAATCACTGAACTCTACCTCTGAAACTAATATGTTAATTAATTGAATTAAAATAAAAAATATATTTTCTTCTAAGTGTTTTAACATTTTCTTTTCTTCATGTAAGGAGTTATTCACTTGGAAATTAGTTTTTATTGTAATATGTGTTAGCAATCTAGTTTCATTTTGTCCATGTGCATAAACAATTGACCTAACAGAATTAGTAAATAGAGACCTTTTTTTCTCACTAATTTTAGTGCTCCTCTGTCAAGTTTTCTGTTTGTATTTTTTCTTTGGAGAAGTGCCTATTCATTTTCTTTAGCTTTTTGTAAGGAATTTCTTTTCTGTTTCTTATCAGTACTGTCCAGAAATCATCAGCATACTTTCAACATGTTTTTATTTATAATAAATTTTGTGATTAGTTCCTACCATGTAGTCATTTGTCTTTAGTTTTAGTATCTCACAACACAGAAAATTTTAAAGCTTCGCATAGCCAACTCTATCCATTTTTGTGTCATCTAGATATTAAGAGGACTTAATCTAAGCCAAGATTCTAAAATATTTAACAATATTTTCTACTGGTTCTTTTATAGTTTTATTTTTTATTTTTAGATTTTATTTCCTCTTGGAATTAATTTTATATATGGTATACAAAGCAGTCTAACACTTTACTTTTTTTCCCAAGGGATTAATGAATTTTTCTCACACTTCAACTTTTCTGCATCTCCTCTCCCTACTCACGAGGCTCCAGTGCTGAAGCAGGGCCAGGGGTGAGAGGGCAAATGCAGGAGAGCTTTTACCTGGCTGACTCCAATATAACCAATATAATCTGTTGTTGGTTTCTTCGGGCCAGGGCAGGAGTCTCAAACTGACTCCTTCTCTGGGACACTTGTGGATTTCTCAGAGACTCCCCTCTGGGCTGTTGCGGTTGTTACTCCCCTGGCTGTGAACCTCACCTTCACAGCCCCTCACAAGTTCCCTCACTTCGGCCACAAAAGTACATGCCTATGTCCTCCAGACACACACAGAACTGTCCCTTCTAAGAAGTAACAGTCCCACCTGCAGTGTGGCTTTCGAATGTCTCACCAAACACTCTTATAATTGAAAAAACCATTTATAATTATATAAATTTACAAAGACACACAAAGTATTTTTGCGTGGTTTTCATATACTCTGATTATCCAGAAGTGAAAATATTAAGGAAGTCAAGAGAATATTGTACTTTGTGTTCAGGACTTCTCCAAGGGTTTTTCAACACTTCAGAAGATCCCAGCACTGATGACAAGGTCCTTGAGTCTCTAGAACCCACCCCTGTATCATGTGTATTTGTAGCTGCCACGTCCTTGGCGATTCTATGCATAGGTACAAACATCCAGCCACTTCATTATGTCTTCTATTTTAGTGAGGTTCAGGCATTTACATATTGAAAACACATTTTCCTTTGTTGTCTCCTTCATATCCTAGCTAAGGCAGCCTGGTGACTCTCATTTTTTATGTAATTTTTCATGAAGTATGTAGATAGGTTACAGTGATAGGAATTTCATCTCAGGCTGCAGTGTATAGAAGCCATTACACAGTATTTGTTATAAAGAGGTTCACTTGTTCACCAGGGTTGAGAATCTCTACTGCCTAGGACGAGTTCTGGACTTCTTAGCCCATCATCCAAAGCTCTTTATTTCAAGTTCGCTTGTCTTCTTAGGCTCATCTCTCTGATTCCTCCCCAATAAGCACTTTACAACCAGGCACAGGGAGCAGCCTGTCCTCCCCGGAACATTCCACACTCATGCCTTTCCATGCCTTCCTACTCACCTCTACCTGGTAAACCTGGCAAAGCCCTACTGGCCTTCATTCCTCAGCTCATGGGCTGCCTGCAGAGCCTCCCTATCTTGACCTCAGTACTTTCAATACTGTGTTCCTGTTGATCTGGTGTCTTTCTCTTTCCACACTTGATTAAGACCTTGAGGACAAAGTCTAAGGACTCATCTTTGTAGCCTCAGATTTTTACCCTGTGTCCTCTGGCAAATTGTGGGATCTTAGACAATAGTTATGACATTTATTCGATTATCACAAGACAAAGTCAGGAAAAATCCAAATTCTGTGGTGATATGAGCTCCTTGGAGAGTAGGTCACTAAGGGGTGTTGCAGGGGTGCTGGGATAAGGGTGAGGGGGAAGATGAACCTTCTGTCCTCTCCCCCGTTCCTCAGTTCCTCCCTCTTACCCCTTGCCAGTTAAAGTCATGTCGGAGCATTTCAGCTACACAATGAGTGTTATCAGAACTGAAAGCATGCAGGAGATGCTTAAGACGTGTGTGTGTGTGTGTGTGTGTGTGTGTGTGTGTGTGAGTGTGAGTGTGAGTGAGATAGTGCCGCAGCCAAGGTCTGAGAACTCTGGAGGACCCCAGTCTTGAAAAATAGACTTTGGATCTTTGTGGAATACTGGCCATTTGGAAGTCTCTGTGAGTACCACAGCAACAGAATCACAGACTTAAAGACAGAAGAGCGTTAGACCGTATCTGATATGTTCCTCCTCCTCCTTCTACCAAAGGAACAACTGAGCTCTGAGAGCCCAGAGAATTTCCCAGCATTTCCACCCAGAGATAGCCAGTAATGAAAGAGGTCTGTGCAGGCTGCCTGGACTTGGTCTGCACTCACAACATGCTAATTGTGGCTCTGGTGTATGATTTCGTCTCATTCTGTCATCCTGATTGATTCTTCTCCCTCGTGTCCCAGCTAAGGGATGCTCAGAATCACAGAGCTTGCTAGAAGTCCCAGAATGTTAACTATAACAAGTCAAATAACTATTTTAAGGATATGGATATGCAGCTACTTTTTGCAGTGCCTTTTACTGTAAAAATTAAGACTTTTAGCAAGCTATCTTATTGAAAATGAGTTCAATGAGGGGCGCCTGGGTGGCACAGCGGTTAAACATCTGCCTTCGGCCCAGGGCGTGATCCCGGGGTCCTGGGATCGAGTCCCACATCAGGATCCTCCACTATGAGCCTGCTTCTTCCTCTCCCACTCCCCCTGCTTGTGTTCCCTCTCTCGCTGGCTGTCTCTATCTCTGTCAAATAAATAAATA
>NC_048218.1:118749811-118765269 GCF_002007445.2 Ailuropoda melanoleuca | reverse complement strand
GAGCTCCCCATCGGGCTCCTCCTCTGGGAGCCTGCTTCTCCCTCTCCCACTCCCCCTGCTTGCATTCCCTCTCTGCTGGCTGTCTCTCCCTCTCTCTCTCTGCCAAATAAATAAATAAATAAATAAATAAATAAATAAATAATCTTAAAAAAAAAAACAACCCGCAATTTGGTTCCACCGCATCCTGACTACTACAATATAGTTTTCTCTGTGCTTTCATTTTCCCCTCCTTTGTCATAATAAAATAACTGTGTATGTGCACACACAAAAAAATAAAGATAAATAAAGCCAAGGATTTTCTTTTAAGTATGACCTTAACCTGATCTCATTATTTTGCTTAATGTAATGTCTTATCTAATAGTCTGTGGTTTGATTTCAACTTTCTTTTTTACTCCAGACTTATTTAAGAGTATCTACTTTTAATTCCCCACTAATTTTCTTTCTTAAATGAATTCGAGGTCTATCTACTGCCCTCGAAGATTGTGACCTGAGTCATTTATATAAATAGTTCATGCTAATTGAAAAAAAATGCATTCTCTGTTTGTAACAAGCAGCATTATCCTTTACCTGAATTTTCTTAATTTTCTACAATAACATGTACTATTTTTGTTAGGAGAAAAAAATATAGATATATATACACTAATTGATATAAACATGCTTCCAGCCATATTTAAATCATGAGCCTGTCTGTTGAAAACATCACTGTGGTTCTTGTTGATGTAAAAGTTTAGAAATAATTCCAAGAAAGAAATAGTGCATTTTAGTTTTATTTGCAGGAATTAAATCCCAGATATCAAATTATACTCTTGGAATATAAGATAGGAAAATTCTCCTCCATGCAATCATAGAAAAACTACTCTGGCTATTTATAACATCCGAAGTCTGTTGTTTTGTGTAATATAGCAATGAATCGGCATTCTGAGTGCTGTCCTTGGTCTCTTTTAGAAAGCAGAGCTGAAATCAATGCGGTCTTCTGCTTCCCTATTCTTTTTCCATGAAATTCACCTTGAATTGCTGGGCCTAGTACAACATCCTGTGAAAAATATTTAGCATTTCAAGATAATAATTTTCTAAATAAAGCCGCTGATAAGTTGGAAAAATACAAGTGCAAAGAATATCAATCATTATATACAAAATAACTGCACAGGCAATGAATACTACTTATAAAGTGTTTTAGGTGCAACGTACTAACATATAAAAATAATACAGGAAAAATATTGATAAATAATTCCACAGATTGTAAATTATAACAAATTAGAAGAAATGAATAAATCTTTTGTTACAATTTATTGTAGTCCAGGTTCGTTGTAATGGGAAATGAACTTTCTCATTGAATTAAAAATACATTCAGTCGAGCTACAGAAGCTCGTTTAATCTATAGCTCACTGAACCTTGTCAGCTCATGAAGGAGAACTTGTTTCCGGGTACTTCTGCAGAAGAACGTGTTGCAAGTTCTATTTGGGATGACTGGTCCACACATGTCCCACATATATCAGCTGGGGAAGAGGACACTCTGACTTCACCTCTCTTTGATTGCCAGCGGGCAAGGCCTGGGAAGGTGGGAATGGTTTCTCAGGCAAGGCTGATTTTCTGTCACACCCTTTCTTCACCGAATGCATTGGCTCTCAGCTTCTTTCTCACATATCCCTACGTTATTAGCTGTGTTTCCATGGCAAGACGTAGAAGCCACTTGGGATCAGTTTCTCCTTTGATCTTTATATTTTTAAAAGAAGCCCTAGAGATTTTTACACCTTGAGCCCCTGTACCAAAGTCAGATTCCAAATGGGTAAATCTTTTGTAAGGTGCATGAAAGGATGTGCTGAGAGGGATGAGAGAAAGCATTGCTGCTGCCGGTGAGTTCCAGACAGTTCGGTGCTGAGGAAGAGTCTAAGACCCTCAGGATCTGAAGACTGAAGTCCAGGAGACAAGAACCTCTATGAACAACTCTTCTCTGGGCTAAGGTTCCCCAAGGCAAGTGGGATATATCCCACTGGGCTATGGCAGGAAAACATCATAACTCTTTATTTTTTCAAACTCCCATTTCTAGATTTGTTAACATTTTCTGTGGTGTAGAATATTTTTACTATTTTTTCTGATATATTATAAAGTAGAACAAGGCCATACGTGTGAAAATCACTTCTCCAGAGCAAGTCAGTTATAAGCATGATTATAGAATCATATTAATCCATCTCAGTTTGAAGAAATATCTGGCTCACGGTTGAGTTCTGTGGGGCAAGATTTCTCAAATGAGGATCCACAGATGATGGATATGGGGCTCTGAGTTCTCTGGCATAACACAGAAATTATGTTTTCCCTTTAATGATAATTTGGAATAATGTAATTACTGTGTAGTCTGGATCATCTGATGTCGATCCTGAGACCTCCTGCAGGTTTCAGGGAATACATCCTCCATGTTATGAAGGCCCCCACTTGTGACCTTTGTCCTCTTTTTTTCTCCTCTAGCTTCATCCACTCCCCATGACTCATTCATTCAGTCCCTTGGCTTTAATGCCAGCTATACACTCACTGACTCCTAAGTCTTGATCTCTAGCACAGACCTCTCTCGCAAACTCCAGACTCTTGTGCCCAGCTTCTCCTCCCCTTGGATGTCTACCAGATGTCCCCAAGTTAATCAGCTCAGGACTGAACTCCTTATCTCTCTTCACTCCCATACCTGTCCTACCTGCAGCTTCCCCACCTTGGCTGAAGGCACCTCCTTCCTTCTAGGGTGACCCTTCTAAACTGTAAGTCAGGTCACGTGATGCCTCTGCTCAAAAAGCCGCAAAGGCTCCCCTTTCCACCCAAAGTAAAAGCCAACGTGGGTGCTGTGGTTTCTCGGAGTTTACATAGCCTTGCCCTCTTTCTCCACCCTCCTCTCCTACCCTAACTCACTCACGTGCAGCCACAGGGACTGTTTCCCGAACACACCAGGTACATTCCCATCTGGATGATTTGCCCTGGCCTTCCTTCTGCTGGGATGGCTCTTCCCCTGATATCAGCCCTGGCCCACTCCCTCACATCCTACAAATGTTTTCTCCATTCTCACTTTTTCAGTGAGGCCCAGACCATCCCCCAGCCACCTGCCCCATCCTCGCCCTAGCACTCCTTAAGCCCTGCTCTACTTTTCTTTGTAAAGTGCATTTATCATTTTCCAACACACTATAAAATATCTCTTGTTTTCTCTCTACCTGCTAGAGTACGAGCTACATGAAGACCAGAATCTTGTCTGTTTTGTTCAGTGATGTGCACAATTGTCTAGAACAGTGCCTGTCACGTGATATGTGCTTAGTGTTTTTGATGGATGAGTGAATGAGTGAATGAATGAATGAATGAATGAGTGGAACATAGGCTAAATCACACATAAGTTTTATGTTTTATCATGTTTTAGAGAACAACGGTGGAAGATAGGGGTTTTCACACAGCTCATGGTACAGAGTTCATAAAACTCAAAGAGCCCACACCAAGTGGGCAATTGGCCTTGTGTTCCCATGTCAGGCAAGTACGTGGCATATTGTCTAGCCCATCTTGCTCTATACTAACAAACAATTCATTAGCAGCAACTACTGGAATTACAATGAAGATTTTTTTCTTTTTGCAATGCCAGGAATAAACGGATAAAGCACCTGTTTATTATAGATTTAATAACATCACAATGCTGACCTTATTTTAAGATGAACTAGTCATCTTTGTAAAGACAAATCACCATGTGACATCTCTTCAACATATGCATTCAACAATTACTTGCTGGCAGAATTTTGGTCAAATAGGAGGTCTACTTACTGAAAAAGCCTTGAAGTTATGAATAACACTTTGCCCATTGAACTTCTCCAAACAGGCATTCTCTAAAATTAGCATTTTTCCAGTTACAATACAGAAATAAACTAGCATACAACTGAAACTAAGGCTACTCTTTTCTTTTATTAAACTCAGTTTGGATGATTTAGTTTCACCCAGAAAACAATCCATTATGTATGACATTAATGTTGCTAGTATGATTTTTTTACACTTGTACTTAATTTTAAAAATTTAGCTTCCTGGTTGCAGAAGAGCCAAATTCATAGGCCATTTTCACCTAGTTTCATGTTTGTCATGAGAACTAGGTCCCAACAGTCTCCATCAGAGTTTGGGACAAATTGCATAAGGAAAAAAGATAAGGGATAGGGTCTATTGAGGAAAGAAAAAACTAACGAGGCCAGATTAATATAAGGGAAGGTACGGGATCACCCTTTTCCCATCACCCCATAGAGAGGAAAGCCAAGGCCAGTGTAATTTGATGGACACGTGGTGAAGCTTCCCCATGTGGGTGTTCCTCTTTACTGGGCAGGTATGTGAATTAAGTCTTGCTGGGGTTAAATGGAACAGCACTGGGGATGCGGGCACCAGCTATCTCGGGAATAGTCTGCAAAGGCCAGTCCAAGCCCTACTGTCAGTTGAAGGGAGCTGCTGGCAGAGGGGGAGAAGATGAAACTCCTGGTCCCTTCTTGCTTATTGCCCAGGCAACCCAGCGTGCGCGCATGATGATTCTGCTCAGTGTGTCAAATGTTTGTTGTATTTTAAGTAACAGTATAATAAAAATAATTTAAATCAATAGCAAGTGTCTTTCCTCTAACGGGTTTTATATAATGCTCAAGTTTCTAAAATGCTGCCTGATAAGCACTGACATTTAAAAATAGCCTCACCCACGAAGATATTTTAGCTTACAATTGGCAAATACTTTAGGAGACCTGACCACTATGTCAGACCGAATAAATCCTTCACTGCAAGAAATTACATCCTTGGGATCTGGGATGAGTGCCTAGTATAAGAAGCACGTGTCTACTTTCTCCTGCAAGGCAGTGATATTTTCCTTAAAGGGTTCTTCTGGAGCACTGTGGTTTCCCAGAGATGCGACTATGCCAATCAAGAACCCTGTCAGACAGGAGCTGATCCATCTCTAACTTCATGTTCAAACAGCGCATCCTATGGTGTCGTCAGTAAAAAACGAATATTTTTCCTTTGTCACAAGCCATTGCCATCAGCTTAACTCAAGACAAGACTTTTGTACATCGCCTGTTCACTGACCATACAGTGAAATCCATAAAACTGGCATTCTCTAAATTGAGGCCTTTTAAAATGAATTACTCTTCAAAAATGGCATCTGTTTATCTGACAGATGTAAACCCTAGCAGATAATTTCATCTCTTTGGTTTTCCAGTCGGATGTATTAAGGGGCTATTCCAGTTTCCGATAGCTAGGATACTTTTAAAGCAGAGATGACCCATTTCTAGCCCAATTAGTTAAGATGCATTGGCTCTTTAGTTCCGGGAATTGGTGCAACTATTTCACATCCTAAAGAAAAAATTATCTTCTCTGTGGAGCATTTTCCACTTCTTGTTCATTATTTTGACACTGCTACATCAATGAAAATCTTGTCGCAATTAGCTAGGTGTATCTGAGGTCCACGTACTCTTCTCAGGAAGCTTTGCTGGCAAGCTACTCTTTATGATTACATTGCATTTTATAAGGAAGAACTTCTCAGTGAAGACCTCTAAGGATTTCCTTTCACCATTTTTTTTTTATATAGTTAGTGTGTTTCAGAATAACAGACTACCATTAAACATGTAACCTAGATATTCTCTGGGCTTCTAGAGAAGTCAGCCTCAGCTCCCTGCAGAGCCTCGTCAGCCCCATGGTTGCACATCGATCAAGGAAAGAACTTGTTTATGTGTAGAGCCCTTTGGCAGTTTTCAAAGCATTTCCCCCTGTGATTCAATTTGTTCTTTCCAACAACCCTGGGAAGAATCTATTGTTATTTCTATTTGAAGACTGTAGTTATTCAAGACTTAGGGAAGTTGAAGCTTACCCTGGTAATAAGTGACAAAGGAGGAATCAATGGCTTTTGATCAATCCTGTGCACTTCCTTTCGTGCTACCTTATGATATGAATGGGAGGCACCACGTAAAGCGCATGCGCCCTACAGCAGCTCTAGGCACACAGGCTGCCCTACTAACAATGGCTCCCAGTTGGTGAAAGGGTGAAATATACCTCAGATACACCGCCATGCGATAATCTCATAAACAAGAGGAATATCAGTCCACTTAGAAAACATGTTGGAGTGAGAAGTAATGTTCTTATTTTAAAACAGCCTGAAGGTTTATAGTGTTCGAAAATCTATTATTAAAAATCATTTATTTTTTTCATGATTAATTTACTCTAATACTGTTCAATGTTTCCCTGAAGGATTTCTGGTAGAGAAGCAGGTTGCGTTACAAAGCCAAAAATAAATCACATGCAGATTAATATTAAATACTGTCAATACGGCTTCTGATATATGGTACTTTTGTGGCCTTGGGCCACTAACTACCTTCTACCAGTAGGCAGAAGATGAAAGGAAACAAAATGAAAGACGAAAGGAGGCCAAAGGGATGCTCTTTAAATCCAGGGGCTGTCAGCAAGTTTGGAACTACGGTGTGGTGGGTGAGGACTTGCCTTGGGCTCCAAGTTTAAGGGTGCTAAAAGACTCAATAGTGAAGAAAAGTAATATTTTAATGCAGTCTTTTGAAAAATCAAATAAATGCAAAAAATTCATAATCAATAAATTATTAAAACTTCTATTTATTTTTTAAAAACTTTTAATAAAGTCAGAATTAACATTATTGGTTTTTCCTTTTGCTGCCAGCTCCAATCTGGCCTGGCAAGACACTGTTACTGATTCTCTCTCCATTTAAAATTTTGATATCTTGTTCATGGTGTAGTTTTCTGCATACGTGTTGGTTTTCAAAAATGTTGCATTAAAATATTATTTACAAATTTCACACCCAAGAAGAATGCCTACCTACCTCACCCTAGTCCTGGCTCCCAACATTCAACAATGTCTATCCCTAGATACCAACATCAGTGATAAACCTTGGGCTGTGCAGGAGACCCTGAGCATGGGGATTTCCCGCCTCCCCCAGCCCTTTCAGAACCCCCGAATTCACCAGACCCCTCATTGCAACTGAGACTGTGTTCTGTTAGACACAAGAAATTAAAGGAACCAAATAAGCAGGAGATGTATAACAAATGCCCTACCCTAGAGGGTCCCTTCCACGACAGATCAGGAAATCTGTGTAACTGGAAGCATCTCCTTGCTCAACACGTATTTCCTTCCATGATTTCATGAACAAAAAAGCAAAAGTACTGAAAAGTAGGCACACAAACAAATCTGCCCCTCTGCATGTGCCACAAAAAAAGGCTTTTTAAAAAACTTCAGCAAAAGTGCTGCCTTTCAGTGTCTGTCAGGAATGTCCAACCCAACCATCTCTCAAAGACCAAACAGTTTGTAGGAGAATCTCCCAGAGTGATAAGCAGAAGTTCCAGGGTCAGACCACCTAGATTGTATAGTTGCTTCTGAGAGGCAGGAAACCAGGTGAAGGGGCATTAAGGAGGCCCATCATGCATGTGCCTAACACTGTTAGGACCCCCTGCCTGGGAGGGTATGTAATTCAGGTGTGGCAAAGCAGGAAATTAGTGAATGCAGTGAAGAGAGTAGGGTAAATAGTATTTCAGAGCAGGACAAGATGTATTCAGCCATAAAAAAGAATTAAATCCTTTCACAGGACTAGAACAAACTATCCTAAAATTTGTACGGAACCACAAAAGATCCTGAATAACCAAAGCAATCTAGAAAAAGAAGATTCCGGACTTCAAGTTGTATTACAAAGCTGTAGTCATCAAGACAGTATGGTACTGGCACAAAAACAGAGACATAGACAGATGGAACAGAATAGAAAACAAAAATGGACCCACAACTCTATGGTCAACAAAACAGAAAAGAATCTCCAATGGAGAAAAGATAGTCTCTTTGACAAATGGTGTTGGGAAAACTGGACAGCAACATGCAGAAGAATGAAACTGAACCACTTTCTTATACCATACACAAAAATAAATTCAAAATAGAGGAAAGACATCAATGTGAAACAGGTAACCATCAAAATCCTAGAGAAGAACACAGGCAGCAACCTCTTTTACCTTGGCCCCAGAAACATCTTGCTAAGCATGTTGTTGGAGGCAAGGGAAACAAAAGCAAAAATGAATTTCTGGGACTTCATCAAGATAAAAAGCTCCTGCACAGTGAAGGAAACAATCAACAAAAGTATAAAGCAACCTATTGAATGGGAGAAGATATTTGCAAATGACATATCTGAAGGGGTTAGTATCCAAAATCTATAAAGAACTTATCAAACTCAACACGCAAAAACAAATCACCCATTAAGAAATGCAGAAGACACAAATAGACATTTTTCCAAAGAAGACATACACATGGCTAACAGACTCATGCAAAGATGTTCAACATCACTCACCAGGGTAATTCAAATCAAAACCACGGTGAGATACCACCTCCCACCTGTCACGATGGCTAAAATTAGCAATACAGGACACAACAGCTGTTGGTGAGAATGTGAAGAAAAGGGAACCCTCTTACTTTGGGAATGCAAACTGGTACAGCTACTCTGGAAAACAGTATGGAGCTTTCTCAAAAGTTAAAAATAGAAATGCCCTGTGATCCATCAATTGCACTATTACGTCTTTACCCAAAGTGAACAAAAATCACAGATTTGAAGGGATACACGCACCCAGATGTTTATAGCGCATTATCAATGATAGCCAAACTATGGAAAGAACCCAAATGTCCACTGACTGAGGAATGAATAAAGAAGATGTTGGGTATATATATATAATATGTATTTATATATATGTGTATATATATGATGTATTATTATGTATATAATGGAATATTACTCAGCCATCAAAAAGAACGAAATCTTGCCATTTGTGAGACTGTGGATGAAGCTAGAGTGTATTATGCTAAGTGATATAAGTCAGTCAGAGAAAGACAAATACCATATGATTTTACTCATATGTGGAATTTAGGAAACAAAACAGATGAACATATGGGAAGGGGAAAAAGGAAGAGAGAGGGAAGCAAACAATAAGAGACCCTTAACAATGGAGAACAAACAGGGTTGATGGAGGGGAGTGGGTGGGAGGTGGGCTAGATGGGTGATGGGCATTAAGGAGGACACTTGTTATGATAAGCACTGGGTCTTGTATGTAAGTGATGAATCAGTAAATTCTACTCCTGCAACCAATATTACACTCTATGTTAACTAACTAGAATTTAAATAAAAATTTAGAATGAAAAAAAAAGAATGAAATCTTGTCATTTGCAATGGCATGGATGGAGCTAGAGAATATTATGCTAAGTGAAATAAGTCAGTCAGAGAAAGACAAATACCATATGATCTCACTCATATGTGGAATTTAAGAAACAGAACAAATGAGCAAAGGGAAAAGAGAGAGAGAAAGTGAGATAGACAGAGAGAGACAACAGAGAAACAGATTCTTAACTACAGAGAACAAACTGATGGTTACCAGAAAGGAGGTTGGTGGGGGGATGGGGGAAATCAGGGACAGGGATTAAGAGTACATTTACCATGATGAGCGCTGAGTAATATATAGGAGTGTTGAATCACTAGATCTTACACCTACACTGGAATTATAAATAAAAACTTAATTGAAAAAAAAAGAGCAGGAGAAGATGGAGATGAGAGCCTTGGCAGAGGAAGAGTTTCCAGGAGATGAGTGAGGAACCAGGCAAGAGGGGCCATACCATATATACACACTTGATGGCTGGCACCTGGGACCGTAGACTGGTCCATGGTCCAGACGAATAAAACCTTGAGGGTATTGTTTCCTGCCCTCCTGGACCTTATCAGACAACACTCCCTCACTGTTACAGTCATGGGACAGTGTCGGGCAGGAGGGGATAGAGTAACATTTGACACATGAGCTGAAGGAGGGATGGCAGGAGCACAGACCTTGGGAGGCCGCAGGTTGTTGGCCCAGGCATTGCCCAACCAGCTGCTGAGGGACTGTGCTTGGCACCTGGGGGATTCGGCTGGCCAACTTGGGCCCTGCCCATCTCCAGTGACCCTACGTGAGGAGACAAAATGCCAGTCAGCATAACAGTGCAGATGGGGGTCCTCAAGTTCAGCTGGTGTAGCTGCCTCATTTCTTTCCCACAGCAACCTACGAGGTGGGGCTTGCTGTCTCCAAATTATAGAGAAGGAAACACGTTCAGAAAGGTTCATCAGCTTGTCTAACGTCACGTAATGAATAAGTAGCCGAGGTGACCTTATGGAGGTCTGTTGGACTTCAAAAACCATGGTCTTTCCAACATAAGACACAAAACTTCAAAACTTTGCAAAAGCACTAAAAATACAGACAAATACTTAAACCAGTAAGGCCATTTGAAAATAGAGAATTATTTCAAGCAAAGAGCAAAAACAAAAACTCGAGTTCCAGACTGGCAAAAAGTCAGTAAGACCCAATGGCCTCCAATTAAGTTGATATCCTGTCAATAAGGCTTGACAATGCTTTGAATTCACAATGACCTTCATTTCAACGGCAGAAAGACACCAAGTTTGATATCAATTCAACGATACCAATTCAAGATGCTCAGAAGAAATGAAAGTCACATTAGGATACCACTGATGCTTTCCTCTATAGTCTATATTTTGCATGCTATTTTGTTATGAAAGATTTGAAAGCTTTGCTCTTTTTTCGCAAATGCATTTCATTGCCTTCAGGTTGGAATCAAGCACTGAATATATAAACCGCAAATATGTTTAGATTTTGGACTGAAGAATTAGATATTTTAGGGATTTCACAGTGAGGTTTCCAAAATCTAATTCTACAAATCAACATTTTGTGATTTGGGCATAAATAAGATTCCAATTTTTACTGTCAGTAAAAAAATGTCAGGAAGATGAATTCAAATAGGTAATGTTTTCATAAAGATGTGAAGAGAGCCTATGGCAGCCATAAGAATGCATCTCACAGCCTCTAAGTACAAGAAGCGTAATTGACCAAGAGCCCAGCTACTTGTTCTGAAATTCAGCGCCATGTTTGAACCAAAGCCATGTTTCTCGTGGGCTGTTCCCAGCCATCAACTGAGCAGCCAGGATACTAAAGCAGGCCTGTTTAGGGAGACATGGCTCTCCCGAGAGGTAACTTTCTCAAGGACCCCTGACAGTCTGGCTTCATCTTCCTTATTGGCTGCCTGGGGATCTGGAAGGCGTCCCACTCAGCCTTCCTTCCCTCTCCCCTTCATTCAGGGGCAGGCTTGCAGTGAAGTCTGATGGCTCCCCAGGCTTTTCCCAGTTCCTAGCTCCTCATTTTCTATTTTATTACCCAACAAAATCCTCACATTGACTCCTGTCGCAGTGTCTGCTTCTCAAAGGTCATGGGCACACACGAAGTATGAACATGAGGAAAAGTTAGGGTAGTTTATTTTAAATTTTGTATTTATTTCTAACGTTTTAGAGCTCAACACAGTTTCTTCAATCAAATTTTCCAAAAGAACAAGTGAATCAACGAATATTACAGTAAAAAAAAAAATGTGTGGAATACATAGCTTCTAACGCTGATAACCTTACATATTTCTTGCAGTGTGTTATTCATAGAGGAGAGGAAATATGTCTACTGAAACCTTTGGTTTAAAAAATGTTCCTAATCCCAACTGGAAACCAAATACATTTTAAGCATTAAATTAAACAGGGTTTCAACTCACTATGTCAATATAGATTAGATAACATTTAAATCTATAACACTGAAAAAGAAGTAACAAGTACTTCTGTTACCTTACTTTTCTGTCATTTGTAATGTTATCATGTCCTAAATATGGTGCTTGGAAACCACCCTTCATTTTCCAAAATAGCATGAAAACGTCAAATCTACGTTACCACCAGCAGAGTGGGTGCCTTGGAAACCATGCTGGAGCCTTTACTTTCCAGTAACGATCCTTTTATTCTTGCTGGCAATTCTAGGATGCTCGCGGAGAGCCAAACGTTATCACAGTTTAGCCTAAGCAGAAAATAAAAGTCCCTTGTGTGCTTATCTTATCATTTTTAATAAAGTACTTTCTCATTTTCCTACAAGCTAGACAAAGTTAATTGGCTTGGGTATGAGAAGCTGTTCCTTGTCCTCTTTCCCCTCCAAGCACTAATTAATATTAATGAGGAAAGGGATAAAATTACTAAGTACTCCTATAATTGTACTCGCAGATCATTTCCATAGGATGATCCCGAAATCCAGACAAATAGGACTAAATGTGGACTGTCACCCATGAGAGAATTGTCAGACCTTGGTACAGATTTCACCGAAGACCCTGATAAGAGGGGTCTCCCCACCCTCGGGGATAGATTTAAGAGGATTATTGTACAGAAACGGATTGATTTACTAAAAAGGATGTGCTCCCCTTTTCTCTTCCTTCTTATTGCTTTGATTTTTCCCCCCTGTTTGGCAGGAAGAAGCAGTGGGATTTAATATTCTGCCATGCAGACTGGTTTAACCCTTCCAGTTGCAAAGCTTTGAGGCTTTCATTCCAACACTTCATGGGGCTAAGTAGACAAAACCAAACCAAACCCACATTTTTTCAATCTCTTTAAAGGAAGATGTCAAGAATGTGATAATATGGAAAACTTTTTCTGAAACTTAGCCATCATGTCAAAAAATGTTTTAAAACATGGCCCAAGCTCCTTTGGCTTCCCTGTGGGCAGCTGAAAGTCATCTTCTGCGAATGTCTTGAGCACAATTTGAGTTGAGAAGGCATTTTCAGCCTGTGAATCAGGCTGCTGCACCTTGCAATAAAGGAAACCCACAGTCTCTAGAGAATTACACCAAGCAATTGTCTAACCTCTTTGGCTCGCTGCTTCAGGGACTGCAGGTACTGAAATCTGACCAGAGATGTTTCATAAGGGTTAAACATGGTTACTTTCCCACTGAACGTTTATTTATTTTATTTATTTTTTATTTTTTTAATGTAACACTGTATGTTAATTTTATTGGAATTTAAAATATTTTTTAAATAACAATATTTTTTATTATATTATGTTAGTCACCATACAGTACATCCCTGGTTTCTGATGTAAAGTTCCATGATTCATTAGTTGCGTATAACACCCAGTGCACCATGCAATACGTGCCCTCCTTACTACCCATCACCAGCCTATCCNCTGATGTGGGGCTCAATCCCGTAACGCCGGGATCACGCCCTGAGCCGAAGGCAGACGCTTAACCGCTGTGCCACCCAGGCGCCCCTAAAATATTTTTAAATAACNATATTTTTAAATAACAATATTTTTTATTATATTATGTTAGTCACCATACAGTACATCCCTGGTTTCTGATGTAAAGTTCCATGATTCATTAGTTGCGTATAACACCCAGTGCACCATGCAATACGTGCCCTCCTTACTACCCATCACCAACCTATCCCATTCCCCCACCCCCCTCCCCTCTGAAGCCCTCAGTTTGCACTGAACGTTTAAATCAGGCATTTAGTGGAAGTGCTAGGTCTAAAAAATGAGAAAAGTTGATGAGAAAACAAAGAGGCATCTTCTAAAAGGAAAGCTATTGTGTTAGACTAAAACAATGCTAATTTATAGTGAAGTGTATGAATACTCATAAAGGCTATAATTGTATTTGGTGAGAAACTTTATAAGGGAGAGAAGGTCTTCTGTAGATAGACATACTTGGAGTGTTTTAAGTATCTTTCTTGGGCGGCATGATGACTAGAAAGACTGTATGGTTGACAGAAAGAAGAAAAAGATCTCGGTTACACTTACAGCTAATTAAGGATATGGCCAGGATTCATACAAACGGTAGAAAATTCTCTACAAATATTTAAGCTCCACATGTCTCCCTCACTACTGTCTTTGTTGCTGATTCTGGCTTCATCAGGAAAGCCATTCATAAACAAAGAGGCCTGGAATAGGGTGGAAACCAAACTTGGAAGGGTTTGTGGGGTGATCTCAGGGTTCTTAATAAAAACAATGGAGTGAGGCTTCTGATGCGGGTCTGCTGTGTATCCCACTGACCTAGACAATCGGGACAAATAACCACACCAGGTTTCTCCTGGGGGCTGCTGATACACGGGAGGAAACCCGCAGGAAGACCCTGGCACTCTTCCCCTGGCGAGGTGGCATTTGTGGGCTGTCTTTGCTAGTGATGTAGGAAGGCTGCTACTTTGACAATTCTTCCTGTCCCTTGCTTTTTCCAAAAGGGTGTGAAATTAGAACAGGTAGCCAAGGGTGTTAGCACGTCATCCCATTTTTCTTTTCTACCCTCTGAACTGCTATTTGGAAAAAGCTGGACTGTAGATCACAAGGGAAGTCTAACTCCAAACAGTCCAGAAAAAAAGAGAGAGAGAGACTAAATAGAATAAGCATTTCCTTACATGAAATGCTCATGATAAAAGCATTCCTTTACTGAAGAATATTTTTTCTATATGCCATGCTATAATAATTTATAATACAGGCATACTTCATATTTTATTGCACTTTGCTTTCTTGTGCTTTGAAGATATTGTGTTTTTTACAAATGGAAGGTTTGTAGCAACCCTGTGATGAGCCATTTTTTTTCAACAACATTCTCTGATTTCATGTCTCTGGGTCACATTTTGGCCATTCTCATAATATTTCACATTTTTTCATTATTATCGTATTTATTATGGTGATTTGTAAGCAATAATGTTTGCGCTGTTGTAATTGTTCTGGGGTGCCATGAACCACTCCCATGTAAGACAGCAAACTTCACAGATAGATGTCGTGTGTACTGACTGCTCCACAACTGGCTGGTCCCCATCTCTCTCCCTCTCCTCATGCCGTCCTGTTCCCTGACACACAACAATACTGAAATAGGGCCTATTAATAACCCTACAATGTCCTCTACGTGTTCAAATGAAAAGAAGAGTCACATGCCTTTCACTTTAAATCAAAAGCTAGAAATGATTGAACCTAGCGAGGAAGGCACATCAGAAGATGAGCTAGGTCAAAAGCGAGGCCTCTTGAGCCAAAAAACCAAATTGCAAAAACAAAGGACAAGTTCTTGAAGGACATGGAGAGCACTACTCCAGTGACCACATGAATGAGAAAAGCACAAAATTGCCTTATTGCTCACATGGAGAAAGTTTCAGTGGTCTGGATCAAACCAATATTCCTCAATATTCCCTTAAGTCAAAGCCTGATCCAGTGCAAGGCCCTAAGAGTCTCTTCAATTGTGTGAAGGCTGGGAGAGGTGAGGAAGCTGCAGAAGAAAGGTTTGAAGCTAGCAGAGGTGGGCTCATGAGGTTTAAGGAAAGAAGCCATCATCATGATACACAAGTGCAAGGTGAAACAGCAGGAACTCCTGTAGAACTGCAGCAAGTTTTCCACGGTATCTAGTTAAGAACATTCAGGAAGGGGGGTGCCTAGGTGGCACAGCGGTTAAGCGTCTGCCTTCGGCTCAGGGCGTGATCCCGGCGTTATGGGATCGAGCCCCACATCAGGCTCCTCTGCTATGAGCCTGCTTCTTCCTCTCCCACTCCCCCGCTTGTGTTCCCTCTCTCACTGGCTGTCTCTATCTCTGTCGAATAAATAAATCTTTAAAAAAAAAAA